>NC_043004.1:69343488-69365988 GCF_006345805.1 Octopus sinensis
TAGTCAAAGACTAAATATGTATAAATAACAATTTAGGAATGGCCTAAACAGGCCATTCGTCCACCAGAAAGAGCAGCCAGAACTCCAACCGCAAGTAGTGTAATTCGGAAATAAGGTGAAAATTTAAAAACATTTACCCTAATTCATCTTTTATACGATGCATCGTTTCAGTGTCATTAATGATAGACCAGCTTAATTAAATTAAATTAAGCTAGTCTACCATAGGTCACACTTCATCAGTAAAAGAAACCTGGGAGAGACGGATATACACGAGGCGACTGTATCAATGCCTCGGGTTTTCCATCAGGCCGCTGGTAGCGATAAATTTTTACTGAATTTTTTGCTACCCTAAATTGATTAATTGATAATTTTCTGACTAATTCTGAGATTGAATCGGCAGTTTATATTGCTGCCGATAAGTTTGGCGCGAATGCGTTGGTCTTGAAAATTTTAAGACAGATATTCCCGAGGCATTGATACAGTCGCCTCGTGTATATCCGTCTCTCCAGGTTTCTTTTACTGATGAAGTGTGACCTATGGTAGACTAGCTTAATTAATTTAATTAAGCTGGTCTATCATTAAAGACACTGAAACGATGCATCGTATAAAAGATGAATTAGGGTAAATGTTTTTAAATTTTCACCTTATTTCCGAATTACACTACTTGGCGGTTGGAGTTCTGGCTGCTCTTTCTGGTGGACGAATGGCCTGTTTAGGCCATTCCTAAATTGTTATATATATATATTTATATATATATATATATATATATATATATATATATATACACACACACACACACACACACACACATACATACATAATGGTAGGTAAACTGAGTATCACTGGGAAAGTATGTTTGTAAATCCTCATAATCAAATAGGCGTACATGGTATTATTACATACATACATATACCTGTCTGTCTCTATGTATCTCTCTCTCTCTCTCTCTCAGACTTATGTTTGATCAATCACACCAAATTGCTGTTGACATTTTACCAATATTTTCTTTCTCCTTGTAAAATGCGATAATATTGAACTAGTCATGGAATTATTTATTCCTCATGTAGTTTACATGTTAACTTTTTCTGGCATCTAACCTCTTTTCGTAACCTTTTTCACATTTCATTATTATTGTTATTATTATTATTATTATTATTAAGGGGGTGAGTTGGCAGAATTGTTAGAGCATTGGAAAACAATGCTATGCAGTATCTGTTTTGGCTCTTTTTATATTCTGAGTTCAAATCTCCTTCTGGGATTAACTTTCATTCTTTCAAGATCAATAGAACTAACTAACTCCCAATCCTCCTCTAAGAATATCTGACCCTGTGTTTAAATTAGAAATAGCAGTAAGTTAGCAGAATCATTTGCTGCAGAATTGTTAGCATCTTGGTTATGATTCTAAACAGCATTATTATGCTTCTGCCTCTTTGTTATGAATTCACATCCCATTGATGTCAGCTTTGCCTTTCATCCTTCCATGTTTAGTAAAAATAAAGTACCTGTAAGATCTGGAGTCTATGTGAGTGACTTGCCCCCCACCCCCACCTACATTGCTAGCCTTGTGCAAAATTTGAAGCTAGGAAGCGATGAAGAGTTGCACGAGAGGTAGATCGCCGGGTTTGGATGGTCTGCCCTACGAGCTTTACTTTTCAATGCCAGACTTGTTTGCGGACCTGTTGGCAAACGTCTACTGCAACTGGCAGCAAAACGGGAGAATTCCTGCTTTTGTCTGTCGAGTGGTGGTGGCTTTGCTAAAGAAGGACCCAAACAAGGGGGACGTTATAGGGAATTTCCGGCCCATCACTCTGCTCAATGCAGAGTTGAAGATTTTGGCCAAGGTGCTAGCCAAGAGATTGGTGCTTGTCGTGGACAAGCTGGTCGGCGGGACGCAGACATGCGCCGTGCCGACCAGGTCGATACACGACAACCTCCATCTCATGCGCTACATCATAGAGAGGGTGGGTAACGACGCTGGCGCGGGTGGGGCTTTGATCAACTTGGATCAGAGTAAAGCCTTCGATAGGGTCGACCATCGGTACTTGGCAGCTGTCCTCAAGGCAGCCGGCTTCGGTCCAGTCTTCCGCGGGTGGATCGCTGCTTTATACAGCAACATCTGCTCGGTGATACGGGTGAACGGTCACCTTTCGGAACCGTTCGACATCTCGCGTTCGGTCCGCCAAGGATGCCCTCTCTCCTCCCTCTTGTACATTTTAACTCTCGAGCCATTACTGCGCAAGTTGGAGGCTTTGAGGGGCATCCCGCGCGATCTAGGAGGCGGAAACAGCGTGTCTGCTTATGCCGACGACGTCACCGTGGTGGTGTCGAGCCACAGGCACATTGGCCTGATTGGCGAGATGCTAAACCAGTACGAAGCGGTGACAGGGGCAAAGATTAACGCGGAAAAGTCTGTGGGCTTGCAACTGGGCACCTGGAGAGGCAAGCCCATGCCGTCCAACAGCGTCGTAGGGCGCTGGACAGACGGACCCGTTAAACTGCTCGGGGTCTGGTTCGGTCCGGACCTCCAGGTGGATAAGAACTGGGAAGAGGTGACGAGCAGGGTGGCACGTCTCACCCAGAAATGGGCCGAGAGGAAGCTGTCCCTGAAAGGTCGAGCGGAGGTGGCGAATGCGTACATCGCATCCGTCATCTATTACCGCTTGACCGTCGTCCCTTGTCCCGACCGCTGGTTGGCCAAGCTGGTACGCCTGCTCTTCGACTTTTTGTGGAAGGGTCAGGTGCCACTGGTCAGGCGATCCATCTGCTGTCAACGACCGCTAAACGGAGGCCTTGGAATGCCGTGGTTGCTGTTGCGCAGACATGCGCTCAGGCTGCGGCATCTCAAGCGCTTCCTAGACGGTGAACAGGTGTGGTCGTCTTTTGTCAGACGCGATTTTCCGCAGCTCGTCTCTTTGACGGAGCTGCAGACCTGGATCAAACGTAGACCGAGAAAGGGCGCTTGGCACCTCGAGTGCCGTCAAGCCCTCTCCGCCCTCCACCAGGCGGGCAATGCGGTCGGTTACAGCTCCACTCTAGCGTTCTATAGAGGGTTAGTGGAGGAAAAATGCGACGACGTTCTCGGGGAAACTCTAGGCGTTGAAGACGACGAACTGAGCGGTCTGTTCGGGAGGACTTTCGGGCCGGGGCCGATGGATAATTTCCAGAGGTCTCTCGCCTGGCAGTGCTACCGAGGGGCTCTGCCTGTTCGAGATAAACTCTACCAGCACGGAAGTGCCGTCAGCCGGGCCTGCCCGAGGTGTTGCCAGGACGACGAAACCGTTCTGCACGCACTCGTCCAGTGCCCGAGTATTGCTGAAATATGGGTTTATGTCGAACAGCTACTGTCGCGTGTAGGACGGATCCGACTATCGGCCGAATCCATAGTGAAGATTGCCCTGCCGACCTCCTTTAACAAGGAGGGCGAGGCCGTTTTCTTGTGCCTTGTGGCTGTGGCGAAAGAAGTCGTGTGGTGGACTCGTTTGAAAGGGCTAAAGTCAGACACTTTCCTCTTTGGTCAAGGCCTCATCAACTTTTTCAAGTTTCACTTGAAAAGGAAGATGAGGTTAGAGAGGAAAGTGCTGTCCGATAGCAAGTTTTATGAAAGGTGGGTGAATTGTGCGAGACTGGCCTGTATAAATGGACCAGTTCTCAGGTTTCGCCTGTGATTTCAAAGAAAAAGGTAATGTAAAAGGAGAAGAAAGGGGACTCTCTACACCCCCTTTTTTGACCAGGCTCCTGTTGGCGTTTGTAGGGTTTTTTCCACCAGGAACCTTTCGAGACGTCTCCCCCTTTTGGGAGTTTTTCATTGTTGAATTTTATAAGTTGTTATAAAGATTTTTACTCGATGTTTTTAAAAAAACGGCAAAACCCTTTGTAACCTTTTGTCCTGTCTTGTCCCTTTATGTAATCATGCGTGTCAGCCCTTGTGGCCAATAAAAAAGAAAAGAATTGATTATTATTATTATTAGTGATTGATTGAGCACAGCACACACCATCAAACTGACACTTGGGTACAAATCTACAAAGCCCAATATACCCATCATGACTACCCATCTGACAAGGGTATACCAAGCACATATATGACAATCATATGTGATTGACATGGTGATCTCATATCAAGATAAGCAGTGCTGGCCTTGTTGGTGGGGTCTAATTAGAATTTTCTTCTGATTGAGTAGCCCATCCCACTCAAAAGGTCTCAGAATAAGTGTTAAGGATGATGAATGAAGCACCCATATTTTCAAGGGCGACTTATTCAAACCCAAAAGAATTCCTCTATGGCTATGATGCTTCCCCACCACTCTGGTTTGCACGTATTGTCAGCCACAAATGGACATGCTCAACTGGTTACGGTCAAGCGTCTAACAAACAAATATATGGCATTGGACCAAATATTTGCTGTAGGCCATCTTTTGTTTGGTAACCCTCACAAAACACATACCGTATTTTAACATGTGTAAGAAACGCTTATTTTTTTTTTTGTCAAAAATTATGTTTAAAAAATATGGGAGTTTCTTATACATGGATAGTATTATAATCCCTTACAAAACCTTTTTTCTGAATTTTAAGCCCCGCAAATTAGGGGGTTCCTTATACACATTAAAATAGGGTGCATATTACCACTTCCAATCAGTTAAGATCAGAAACCTTGAGAGCCACTGATTTATTATTATTATTATTATTAGTTGTAGTAGTATTAAGACAGCGAGTTGGCAGAATTGTTAGCATGCTAAACAAAATGCTTAGCAGTATTTCATCCATTTTTATGTTCTGAGTTCAAATTCCACTAAGGCTTATTTTCCTTTTCATCCTTTCAGGATCAATAAAATAAGTGCCAGTTGAGCACTGAGGTAGATGTAATCACTTCGCGCCCATCCCTAAAATTTTAGGCCTTGTGCTTATAGTAGAAAGGATTATTATTATTGAGTGAGCGAGCAGAGCATGCCATCAAAGTGACACTGGGGTAAAATATACAAAGCGCAGTACACCCATCATGACTACCCGTCAGATAAGGGTACACCAGGCACATGCATCACAACCATATGTGCGCGATATGGTGATCTCATATCAAGATAAACAGTGCATGACCTTGCAGGTGGGGCCCAGTTAGAATTTTCTTCTGATTGAGTAGCCCATCCCACTCAAAAGGTCCCTGAATAAGGATTGTTTAATGATGTTGAACGAACCGCCCATGTTTCCAAAGGTGAATTATCCAAACCTCCAAGAATCCCTCTCAACACACGGCTATGATGCTCCCCCACTACCTCTGCTCGTGATCAGAGATGCACATATCGTCAGCCACTAAGGGACATGCTCAACTGGTTACGGTCAAACAACTGACAAGCAAATCTGTGGTATTGAGCAGAATATTTGCTGTAGCCCATCTTTTATACCAAGACAAAACAATGTACATGATAACACTTCCAATCAGTTAAGATCAGAAGCCATGAGAGCCACTGCCTGGTACTGCATATTATTATTATTATTATTATTATTATTGAGTGAGAGAGCAGTGCATGCCATCAAAGTGACACTGGAATAAAATCAAAGTGACCGGGTGGTGTGCTGTGTTCTTGAGCAAAACACTTCACCTCACATTGTTCTGCAATCACTTCAACACCTGACATATGGTACACTGTGCACCTGTTCAGGCAACGTCAATTTGGAGGAGGGAGTGAGCTAATGCACTGTGCATACATTTGATCACTACAAGCACATCATTTGTGCAGGTCATTTGTAAAAAGCTGGACCCTCCTATGTCGTCTTCGACAGGGGAACCCATCATTATTATTATTTATTAACCCCTAAAGTGCTGGGATTTGCCCTTACATAGCATGGAGTGCTGAGCATAGTTTATGAAAATGAGACTACCATGCACACATAAAAAAACAAAAAAATAGTTAAAATAAGCACAGGAGTGGCTGTGTGGTGAGTAGCTTGCTTACCAACCACATGGTTCTGGGTTCAGTCCCATTGCGTGGCACCTTGGGCAAGTGTCTTCTACTATAGCTTCAGGCCGACCAAAGCCTTGTGAGCGGATTTGGTAGACGGAAACTGAAAGAAGCCCGTCGTATATATGTATATATATATATGTATGTGCATGTATGTTTGTGTGTCTGTGTTTGTCCCCCTCCAACATCGCTTGACAACCGATGCTGGTGTGTTTATGTCCCTCTTACTTAGCAGTTCAGCAAAAGAGACCGATAGAATAAGTACTGGGCTTACAAAGAATAAGTCCCGGGGTCGAGTTGCTCGATTAAAGGCAGTGCTCCAGCATGGCCGCAGTCAAATGACTGAAACAAGTAAAAGAGTAAAGAGTTAGTATATAACAGTGGCAAGTTTTACATCACTGAAAAGACATTAGTTGAACTATTAGTCCTTTTGTATTCTGGGGTGGAAGTATTGCAGCATTTGAGTGACATTGGAACCCAACAAACGCCTATAAATTAAATGTGTCTATCTGGGCCACAATTGTGGCCTGTCGACCTATGCCTGATGGCCACAATCGTGGCCTGTCATGCTTTATGTGTTAAATCTTCTATTGTGTCTCTAAGCAAATATCTAAAACATAATATTGTCAAGTTCAATAATTCTGCTTGAACTTTGCAAGATTTTTTTTTTCTTTTAAATTTATTTTACCTTTTTTTTTAATCCTGGAAGCTGGTGAAATATTTATGGTTAAACGATTTTTTTTCTTTTTCTTTTTCTTTTTCATGATATAGTCTAAAAGCAGAAATAACAAAACTGTGATATTTTGGTTTTCAAAAAAATCAACAAGCCCTTGGCCCAAATGCCACTACATTTGACACAAAGGTGATATTTCAAGTTTTTTTCCTATCATCTCAGAAATTGGAAACTGAGAATAGCAGAAATGGAAAACAATAATCCATAAAATGAACAAAACCAAAACAAAACCATTTTTTTTTTTTGTATAGAAGAAAAAAAAATATGGTTGATTCAAGTTTTTTATTTAATTTTTTTTTTTAAAGACAATTTAAGAATTTAAGACATATTTTTCTGTTGTCTTTTTAGCTGCAGGCTGAAATTTGGGCTGTTGTTTCTATTTTGATCAAAATGATATATATATAATCACAGTTTAATACACACACACACACACACACAATGTGCGCGTGCACACACACATACACACTCATATGAAAAACTTTAGCATTTATACCATTTTGTCTTAAATTCTTTGAAGTACTTTTTTTGTTTTTTAACTCTATTATCGGTAATATGGTCTTATTTAGAATCAGTAGGTTCTCTGAAAAAGTAACAATTTGCTATTTTGTTGATAACACTATAAATTTTGAACAGTTTGCATGTGTGTCTCTCCTGTACTCTTTTACCTGTTTCAGGCATGTGACTGTGTCCATGCTGGAGCACCGCCTTTAGTCAAGCAAATTGACGCCAGGACTTATTCTTTGTAAGCCTAGTACTTATTCTATCGGTCTCTTTTGCCGAACTGCTAAGTTACGGGGACGTAAACACACCAGCATCGGTTGTCAAGCGATGCTGGGGGGGGGGGGAACAAACACAGACACATAAACTTGTATACACACATACATATATAAATATACATACATATATATGACGGGTTTCTTTCAGTTTCCGTCTACCAAATCCACTCACAAGACTTTGGTCGGCCCGAGGCTATACTAGAAAACACTTGCCCAAGGTGCCACACAGTGGGACTGAACAAGGAACCATGTGGTTGGTAAACAAGCTGCTTACCACACAGCCACTCCGTACATTGTGAGCTTGTTGGCTTAAAGCAACCAAAGGTACTTTCACATTTGGCAGATATGTAAGCCTGCAGGAGAGAAAAGGGATAATTTCGGAGGAGATTTAACTGGTGTGAACAGTGCAGAGTTTGGCCATAAAGCGGACAGCAATTAAGCAATCATTAAGGTTTTCTCCACAGGGATAGGCATGGCTGTGTGGTTAAGAATCTTGCTTTGCAACTGATTTTAGGTTCAGTCCCACTGTGTGGCACCTCAGGCACCTTCTACTCTAGCCCCAGGCCAACCAATGACTTGTAAGTGAATTATGTTTCCACAGAAAATTGCATAATGGTGACACTCATTAACGAATATCATGTGATGTTAAAGCAAGGAAAAACTAACATGTACACATGCATATATATATATATATATATATATATATATAAATATACATATATACTTTTCTATTCTAGGCACAAGACTCGAAATTTTGGGGGAGGAGGCCAGTCGATTAGATCGACCCCAGTATGCAACTGATACTTAATTTACCAACCCTGAAAGGATGGAAGGCAAAGTTGATCAGCAGAATTTGAACTCAGAACCTAAAGACCGACAGAATACCACTAAGCATTTCGCCCAGCGTGCTAACGTTTCTGCCAACTTGCCTTTACATATATATATTGTGCCTTATGGAGGCAATGACAAGTGACCAAGACCTTTGATGATATGCTGTGCTTCAGAAGACCCATCAAGCCAAGTAAAACCATAGTCATGGCTGATGTTGGTGTCACATAACGGGCACCTGTGGCAGTGGCATTTAAAAAGAACCCTTCAAAGGTGGGGCCTCATCGAGGCAATAATAAGTGACTGAGGCCTTTAACAATATGCTGTGTTTGAGAAAACTTGTCAAGCCAAATGAGATGGTAGTTGTGGTCGATGCCGGTGTCACATAACTGGCACCCATGCTGGTGGCATATAAAAAGCAACCATTACACTCTTGGAGTGATTGGTGTTAGGAAGGGCATCCAGCCATAGAGACCATGCCAAATCAGATTGGAACTTGGTGCAGCTCTCCAGCTTACCAGTTTGTAGTCAGATCAGCTAACTCATGCCAGCATGAAAAGCAGACACTAAATGATGATGATATACATCTAAAATTTGGAAATGGAGTAGATAAAGTCCAGGTTGCATATATTTCATAGCTAGCAGAACCTCAAAAGGAGTCATTACCCAAATAAGGGGTAATCCACTAGCTCTTTGTTGGGCCAAAGATACTTTAGTCAAATGAAGGTTACATTGTCAAGAGATCCCATGTTAACTTGCTGGAGATTTGATCAATATGGGAAAAACTTACAACCTTCTATGTAAATAAACCACCATTGACCCTGGAAGTTGCTTTTTATACCTTCTGTGGACTGCACAAAGCTTACTAATTTCCTACATCTTGATCTTTGGATCTTACTTTTACATATTATTATTATTATTATTATATATATATATATATATTTGATGTTCCTACACATCACTGGTCACAATGCGCTTCGCATTGTTTTAGCCTTCAATGACGCCACCCTGCTGGCTAAGCAAGCAGGCCAACAGAAAAAGAGTGAGAGAAAGTTGTGGCAAAAGGGTACAGCAGGTATTGCCACCACCCACTGTCGGAGCCTCGTGGAGCTTCAGGTGTTTTCACTCAATAAACAATCACAACGCCCAGTCTGGGAATTGGAACTGCAATCCTACAACCACGAGTCCGCTGCCCTAACCACTGGGCCATTGCACCCCCACTTATATATAAGGCAAGCTGGCAGAAATGTTAGCACACCAAGCGAAATGCTTAGCGGTATTTCATCTGTCTTTATGTTCTGAGTTCAAATTCCGCCGAGGTCAACTTTGCTTTTTCATCCTTTTGAGGTTGATAAATTAACTACCAGTTGCATACTTGGGTTGATCTAATCGACTATCTCTCTCCCCCAAAATTTCAGGCCTTGTGCCTAGAGTAGAAAAGATTATTACATATATGACCAGGCTATCAGCTGTTGTTAGACATCATTGGTCACAATGCAGCTCCATGTGTTGTATTAACTTTGGAATGATGCCATCCGTGTGGCTAGGTGGGCAGGTTAGCACACTTTTGGACGGGATGCATGTCTGTTGCAGGGTTACAGCTGAGTGGACTGGACCAATGTGAAATGAAGTGTCTAACTCAAGAACAAATTACACAGCCAGTTTGGTTGAATATATATATATATATATAAGTATATGTATAATTTGAGGACATAATCATTAAAATAATTATACCAGTCACCAGTGTATATAAGATACACCATTTCAGTAAAATTAATATTTAAGTATTTAATTTTAAATGATTATAATTGAGGACGCTGGAGTGACAACACCAATATGCTAGAAGTAGAACTTAAAAAAAGAAAAATTTCGAGTGGTTTGTAGACATTTGACATCTGCTTCTAGTGTATTGGCATTGTCTCTCCAGTACCCTTAATTATAATTATATATTTATAATTATATACTTTATATATATATATATATATCTTTTACTTGTTTCAGTCATTCAACTGCAGTCCTGTTGGGGTGCCACCTTGAAGAATTTTTAGTCAAATTAATTGACCCTAGTACTTATAATTTTTTAAAGCCTGGTACATGTTCTATCAGTCTCTTTTGCTGAACTACTAAGTTACAGGGGCATGCTCACATACACGCACACATGCACACATACGACAAGCTTCTTTCAGGTTCCAACTGCCAAATCTATTTACAAGGCTTTAGTCAGCCCGAGGCTGTAGTTGAAGATACTTTGTTGCTTTTTAAAAAAGCATATTACTCTACCTCTGGTATTCAAGTGCTATTTTTTCCACCTTATTTTGCATTTATGCATGGCATTCCGTTGGTTACGACGATGAGGGTTCCAGTTGATCCAATCAACGGAACAGCCTGCTCGTGAAATTAACGTGCAAGTGGCTGAGCACTCCACAGACATGTATACCCTTAACGTAGTTCTCGGGGACATTCAGTGTGACACAGTGTGTGACAAGGCTGGCTTTTTGAAATACAGGTACAACAGAAACAGGAAGAAAGAGTGAGAGAAAGTTGTTGAGAGAGAGAGTACAGCAGGGTTCACCACCACCCCTGCTGGAGCCTCATGGAGCTTCATGTTTTTGCTCAATAAACAACGCCCAGTCTGAGAATCGAAACCGCGATCCTACAACCGCAAGTTCATTGCCCTAACCACTGGGCCACTGTGCCTCCACTGCATTTATGTACTTACTCTGGTATTATATATATATATATATATACATATATATACATATATATGTGTGTGTGCATGTGTATGTGTATGTATGTATATATGTATGTATATAACAAAAGGTGGGGGTGTATTTTGCAAGAAAATGTATAGGCAAATTTGTTGTTGAAAATGCACCTAAATTTTAAAAACTTGTAATTGTTTAAAATAGATTTATTTACATATGTACCAAACTAGTTTCAGTAATATTCAACAACAAAATTGCCTACATATATATATATATATATATATATTATATATATATATATATATATATATATGTACATATATATACACACACACACACACACACACACACACGGATGTATTCAAGTATTACATAATTTGAATATGCCCGCATTAGACACCAGTGAATCATTTATTGTTCCTACAGTAAAGCAAAGTAATAAAGGATTGTTGCTTTCAAAAACATGATTTATTATGACTGGTGGTATGTCAAATCAGTGGAACATTAGGCAAATTATCTTTTTTGGTGTTTGGTTGTCTCTGTTTTTATGTACTGAGTTTATGGTGGACTGCCCGGGTGCAGGCTTTCTTTCTTTTTATTTTTATTCTTCAGAGACCAATAAAATAAATGCTATGGGTGTTGTCAGTGTAGTCAACCGTATCCTATATAAGGGTAGTGCTACAGCAAAATGGTTACAGTCCACTGACTGAAATCAGTAAAAAATAAATAAATCATCATCAATTTAATGTCTTCTCTGCCATGCTTGCACGGGTCAGATGCAATTTGTTAAAGCATATTTCCTACAGCTGTATATTGCTTCTGATGCCATCCCTTGCCTGTTTTTTCCAATCAAGGTAATATCCCTGTAAGGATAAAAGGCAAAGTTGACCTCAGCAGGATTTGAACTCGAAGTGTCAGAAGGAAAAAGATGTCTTGCACTATTTCCTCTTGGCTCTCTATGTTCTAGTGATTCTCCCAGTTTACCATTTTGTTTATTCTATGTAATAACAACCTTAAGTTTGTCTCAGTACCCCCCCCCCCACATATATATTTACTCTTTCTCCACAGATGTTTCTTTCATTTGATAGCCCCATTTGCTTTCTCAGCATTTAATGTGTGTGTGTGTGTGTGTGTGTGTGTATAATATATATATATATATATATATATATTATAATCATCATCACCATCATTTAACGTCCACTTTCCATGCTGGCATGGATTAAATGATTTGATTGTAACTGGGGAGCCACAGGGTTGTATCAGGTTCCAGCCTGGTTTCTAGGGCTGGACGCCCTTCCTAACACCAACCACTCCAAGAGTGTAATGGGTGCTTTTCATGTCCCATTTACATGACACCGACAACAGTTACGAGTATGGTTTCTCTTGGCTTGATGAGTCTTCTTCAGGACAGCATATCGCCAAAGGTCTCTGTCACATCATTGTGTCCATGAGACCACCTCATCCCATACTTCCATGTGGCCCATATATATATATATATATATATATATATATATATCATCATCATCCGACTGGCCTCCGTGCCGGTGGCACGTAAAAAGCACCATCCGTTCGTGGCCGTTGCCAGCCTCGCCTGGCCCCCGTGCCGGTGGCATGTAAAAAGCACCATCCGATCGTGGCCGTTGCCACCCACGCCTGGCCCCCGTGCCGGTGGCACGTAAAAAGCACCATCCGTCCGTGGCCGTCTGACAGCTCTGTCTGGCACCTGTGCGGGTGGCACGTAAAAATCACCCACTACACTCTCGGAGTGGTTGGCGTTAGGAAGGGCATCCAGCCGTAGAAACACTGCCAGATCAGACTGGGCCTGATGCAGCCTTCTGGCTTCCCAGACCCCAGTTGAACTGTCCAATCCATGCTAGCATGGAAAGCGGACGCTAAATGATGATGATGATGACATATATATATAAACATAATTATGGGATTAGCAAAAAGTTGCTCCAAACTTTCAAATTTATAATCTTGAAATATCATGCTGATGAAGGAAATGAATTTTACTATTCTAATCCCAAAACGCATACATGCTAAGCTCTTAATTATATTTATAATTATAAAAAAACTTTTCTGCATAAGTTTTTACCAATAATGTTTTTTTTTCCATACTGAAGCTACTTGGTAAAATTTATTAATTATTAAATTAATAATTCTTTACCCTATATCTATAATGATATATATATATATATATATATCATTATCATTATCATTCAACATCTGCTTTCTATGCTGGCATGGGTCAGACGATGTAACAGGGAACCAGTGAGCTGCAGGACTGTGTGAAGCTCCAGTATCATCTTTGGCATGGTTTCTGTGACTAGATGCTTTTACTAGTTGCCAACCACTTTACAGTGTATACAGGGTGCTTTTTTTCATGCCACCAGCATTTGTGAGTTTGCCATGAAACCTGCAAGACAGAAAAGAACAGAGAAAAAAAGGAAAAGGAAAAAGCTCTCACTATTAGGAGGGAGAATTTGGGAGGGGAAGGTAGAGGTGGGTTGGGGGTGGAGCTGAATGCCTCATATGCTGAATATCCCACTGGAATGGTTCAGGTCTTTCAGGTCATGTCTTTTGTACTCTTGTGTATTTGAATGGAATTCTGATTTGAGAGGGTAAAAGGTTATTAGGTGGTTATATTCCATGGCCTAGTGGTTAGTGTTGCACTCAAGATTGCAAGATTGCAGTTTCAATTCCTAGACTGGTCGTGCATTGTGTTCTTGAGTAAAAACACTTAATTTCACATTGCTCCAATTGTAAATGGGTAATCCTGAAGAGGATTGTTGGCCTGCCTGCTTGCCTTCCCAGCCAGTGGGGTGGCATCAGTCAAAAGCTGTAACCATTCAAGCAAGCGCATTGTGCTCAGCAGTGTTTGACATCAGATAATCTGGCCTGTACAGTGATGAAGCTATATTCTGAAACAAGCTTCACACAATGTATGTATTTGGTAAATATTGGGTTGTCCGGAAAGTTTGTGCCGATTTATAGTAGCTTACCTTTCGACTTATTTTAGAACATGTTTGAGTCCATAAAATAGGATTTGACTACACCTCCATTTAAAGCACAGTTAAAGCTGTCTTTTCATGGAAGAAGGTTTATGTTTCTATAACCTGTGTTAATTCTGTAACCTTTTAAAATGGAAGATAAGAAAGTTCATTTTCGGCACTTGATGCTTTGGGAACCAGACAAAAATTGCTGCAGCTCGGCTGGGATGTGTTACTCCACCCTCCATATTCATCAGATATTGCTCCTTCGGATTTCCATTTATTCAGGTCTCTGCAGAATAGTCTTAATGGTAAAAATTTCAATTCTTTGGATGACGTAAAAAGATACTTTGATGAATTCTTTGTCATGAAATCACCTCAATTCTAGGAAAAGGTGTATTTTCAAGTTAAAGGAAAGATGGAGACACATTGTGCAAAAAAATGGTTCGTATTTGGTTGATTAAAAATGTAATGGCAAGTATTTATTGACCTTTTTCTTTCCTTTAAAAATCTGCACGAACTTTCCGGACAACCCAATATAAAGATACAAAGCAGTAAAAGCATTCTTGAATGAAAGTAGTGGTGGGCAAATAAAATATGATCCCTGTCTGAAATATTAGACATGACTTCTGTCCTTGTGAGAGACAACTTTATGGATTTTATGAACAGTTAATGGATTATAAAAAACTCTGCTTGAAATATTCGGCCACACCTGGTTCATAAACTAACTTTATTTGTGAATATTATTGACTGTTTCCTTTGCCATACTTGTTGCAAAGGATAAGACCCTAGCCAGAAATATTTGAACATATCTCTTTCCCCCCCCCTCTCTCTCTATCTCTTCCTCCCTCTCTCTCTTCCTCCCTCTCTCTCTCCCTCCCTCTCTCTCTCTCCCTCTCTCCTTATGACACAGTCTTATTTATTAATTTTATTAGCACTGTAGTTGCAGGCATGGCTGTGTGGTTAAGAAGCATTCTTCCCAACTATCTGGCCTTGGGTTCAGTCCCACTACACAGTACCTTCAGCTAGTGTCTTCTACTGTAATCCCCAGTCAACCAAAGCCTTGTGAGCGGATTTGGTAGACAAAGTGAAAGAAGCCTGTTGTTGTTGTGTGTGTGTGTGTGTGTGTGTGTGTGCACATTAATAATAATGAGAATGAAGATTTGCACATAGATAATTTTATAGTTATATACAGCATTTTGATCAATGTAATATGCTGTATATAACTGTAAAATAAATTATAGATGTGCAAATCTCCATTTTCCTTACTATTAATGTTTATTTTATATTCTACAGAACCTTTGCAGTCCTGAGTAGGACACATAGAATTGCCCGACTAGAAAATTTACTAATGTCTAACAACTTATTGTAGGCACAGGCATTGAATACAGACCCTTGTGTAAGCCATCATCTGGAGCCAAACTGAGAGCAAACATGATATCTGCCTGGATAATATATCCCTGCAAACTCACTTTCATCATCATCATCATCATCGTTTAATGTCTGTTTTCCATGCTGGCATGGGTTGGACAGCTTGACTGAGGACTGGCAAGCCAGGAGGCTGCATCAGGCTCCAATCTGATCTGGCAATGTTTCTACAGCTGGATGCCCTTCCTAACACCAACCACTCCAAGAGTATAGTGGGGCTTTTTACGTGCCACCGGCACAGGACCCAATCAGGCAGGCCTGGCATTGACCACGTTTGGATGGTGCTTTTTACGTGCCACCGGCATGGGAGCCAGTCAGGGGTCACTGGCATTGGCCATGTTCAGATGGTACTTTATATATATAACAAACTGTGTGTGATGATAGACCTCAGTATTGTTGGGAATGGAAGGCTATATTTATTAAATGGTACAGGTTTGGAGACTTACGTTCAGTCCTTGAAGTTTCTCTCTGTGAACACTATCATTCAATATTTAATTTTATATATGTATATGTATGTGTATATACCCTTGTGTAGGCCCCTTGTGATGGTTATAAATGAGCTTTATTGTTGTGCCTGCAAGGTTTGTTCCCAGTTTTCCATGATAAAATTTGTGTAGCTTTGGGAAAATTTACCTTGCTTGGAAACAGGTGGGCATTGCTGAAAGGAAGGACATCTTGCCATAGAAAATCTGCCTCAATAAATTCCAATGGCCCATGCAAGAATGGAAAAGTGGGCGTTAAATGATGATGATGTATCTTGCTGCACTTCTTATTTCTTTAAAGGAGACCCAACTATGAATATCAGAACTTACCTTCTATCTGCATGGCACATAAAATAATATTAACTGTTGATGATGATGATGCCGATGATTGTGATGATGATGATGCAGACTATTTTGTTTCCTTGGCCTCTAGTTGTTTCCTTTTTTTTTTAAACTTTAAAAGCAGGTAGGTTTGGTGAAGTGAGGGTTACATGCATCATTCTCTTTACTTAAGTCCCGTTCTATCGATTCTGGCGAAATTAAATACAATAATAGATTTTCTCACCATCACCCACCATTACCACCACTTTCTTCTGTAAATGTAATAAGACATATATATATATATGTGTGTGTGTATATATATATATATCAATTTTCCATCATTTTATACCTTCAATGATATCTCTTTATAATAAAATCAATGTGCTTTTTGTTTATCTTACTTCGTAATGCATTATCCACACCCAACGATGTGACACCATCACCACCATCGCCCACACCATCACCACCAGTTCCACCACCAACAACAATATTGTCACCACCACCACCACCACCACCACCACCATATAGTGCCCATTGAAGGGAGTGTTCTCCACTATTGATGATTTTATGGTCTGTTCATAAACAACAACTGATGTTGAGTTTTGAGTAGATGTTTCTTTCTCTCTTTCTCTCTCACCTGGTAATTCTTCTCACCTGATAATTCTTCTCTTATCAACTTTTCCTCTATTTTCTTTCACTCTTGATTTCATTTGTAACATATTTGTTTCCCAACTGACACAGTGTTCTGAAGCCATCCTAACAGCGGCACCATTAATTGAATAATCTTAATTGTTGTCATAATATTGCTCTTCTGTGAGATTGTATTTGATGGGTTTCTTGTGCATAGAATATAATTGACTCGAATTCATTCGTTCGTTTGCTTTTGTCCCAATTTTTGGACGTTTTTCTTTTTACATGCTAGCGTATGTTAGATAAACATATTATTGAACTATAGTGTTTAACAGCCAATTGCTCTTCCTGTTGTTAACCCTTACCTGCAAAGTAAGGGTTCTCTTATTCTTCTCGTCTACAAAAGTGTAGAGCTAGCAGATGATCTGCTGAGGCAATGTCAAATTGTTACAGCTTGCGTAGCCCAGCAATTCTCAGAGAAGTGCAAATGTAAACAATTACACACACACACACACACACTATTTAACATCCATTTTCCAAACTGGCATGGGTCAGGTAGTTTTAGAGGATCCATTGGGCCACAGAGCTGCATCAGGCCTCAATGACAGTGTTGGCTTGGTTTCTATGGCTGGATGCCCTTGCTAATATTAACCACTTTATTGTTGGTATTTGGTGGATTATTTTCATGGCATTGGCACTAATGAAGGTACCAAGTAATTTGCAAGACAGTTAGAAAAAAAAAATGAGGAGAAAGCTTTGTACACTTCGCTTCACCCAAATCTCCCCACAAGGTTTTGGTCGGCTCTCAGGATTACAGTAAACAGTTGCCAAAAATATTTCCCAACTGAATCTGAAACTCTGTGGTTGCAAAACTGACCTCTGCACCACACGTCCTCATCTATTAGATTGTATTCAATGGTTTCTGTGTATAGAATATAATCAACTGGATTAGGTTCTGCATAGCTGAATGAGTCCACTTTGTTACCATGCGGTCCTGTGTTCAATCCTACCGTGTGATATTCTAAATGAATCCCATCTTCTATATAGCCTTGGATTGATCCATACCTTGCAAGTGGAATTGGATAGATGGAAACTGTATGGAAGCTTGTTGGTTGGATTGTACCCATAACAAGCTTCTCACAAGGTTTTGGTCAGTCAGGCTATAGCAGAAGACATTTCCAAAAGGTGCCACATAGTGGGACTGAATCAAAAACTGAGTGGAAGCAAATTTTTTAGCACACAGCCATGCCTATACCTCTGTCTCTGTCTGTCTGTGTCTCTCTCTCTCTCTCTCACTCTCACTCATAAATATATATATATATATATATATACAGATATTGATGTTTATTTTTTTTCTTGTTTCAGTCATTTGACTGTGGCCATGCTGGAGCACCGCCTTTAGTTGAGCAAATCAACCCCAGAACTTATTCTTTGGAAGCCTAGTACTTATTCTATCGGTCTCTTTTGCTGAACCGCTAAGTTACGGGAATGTAAACACACCACCATTGGTTGTCAAGCGATGTTGGGGGGACAAACAGACACAAACATATACACACATATACATATACTCTTTTTACTCTCTTTTACTCTTTTACTTGTTTCAGTCGTTTGACTGCGGCCATGCTGGAGCACCGCCTTTAGTCGAGCAAATCGACCCCGGGACTTATTCTTTGTAAGCTCAGTACTTATTCTATCGGTCTCTTTTGCCGAACCGCTAAGTGACGGGGACGTAAACACACCAGCATCGGTTGTCAAGCAATGCTATATATATATATATATATATATATATATATATATATATATATATATATACACACACACGACAGGCTTCTTTCAGTTTCCGTCTACCAAATCCACTCGCAAAGCTTTGGTCGGCCCGAGGCTATAGTAGAAGACACTTGCCCAAGGTGCCACGCAGTGGGAATGAACCCAGAACCATGTGGTTGGTAAGCAAGCTACTTACCACACAGCCACTCATGCGCATATTTATATATATAATATATTTTATTTGCTTGTAGATGAGATGTTTCGGGTTTTTTTAATTCAAGAATTGAAGTTATTTCAATCTAAAAGTTTTCTTGAACTTGGCACAAACTATTTTACTTGTTATGGGAAGTTAGTAAGTTAAATTTGATACCTAACCATATCATCCATCTCTCTCACCCTCTACCCACCCCTCTCTCCCTCGTTCTATTTAATAGTGTATTGTTTTAGTATGAAGAAATATGTCACACATACGACCTTGGCTACTATCAACACTGTATTGAAACAGAGCAGTTTTAACATTTAATAATCTCAGAAGGTTTGAAATTTGACCTATATTTTCCAGTGTTATACTGTTGTAGTTAAACGCACATTTTTGCCATTGTCTCTGTTTCATGAGAAACTGGTGAATACCAGAATTGGTAAAACGGCTGGTTAATGCAAAATAATGATACCTTGTGGTATTTAGTTACATCCCTCTGCATTTCCAGTTTGAAATTTTACCATTGCCGATTTGGCCTTTCCTATTGAGCCTTCATCCTCATCATTTTCACATATAGTTTTTCATGCTTGTGCGGATTGGATGGGTCTTTTTCAACACCAATGTCTTGCCATCCGTTACATTCCTTTGTCTTTTCCTTTCGTCACATTTTTCCATGTTTTCTTTGTTACTTGAAGATATGACATGACACATTTTCATCACTGTCCCCTTTCTTTTCAAACTGGTGTAATCCAGTTTCCTCCCTACTACCTCTTCCTGTCCCTCTACCATAGTTTAACACCTCATTACCTGACATAAAGTCACGTTCCTCAATACCACTCCCCAATCCTAGTTGAGGTGTCTTGTCTTGTGAGTTACTTGGCAACCTCAGTAGTGCTGGTGCCACATAAAAAGCAACCTGTGCACTGATTAAAATGGTTGGTGTTAGGAAGGGCATCCAGCTCTAGAAACCATGCCGAAGCAGACAGCAGCGCTTGGTGTCAGTCTTCTGACTTGCCAGTTCCTGTTGAACCGTCCAACCCATGCCAACATGGAAAAACGGACATTGAACTTTAACTTTCAGATTTCTCTGTTGAACATAGTGTTTATTTATCCACATTGATTTGAATTAGTCATGCCTTACCTTGTAGTTTTGAGATTTCAATGATGTGATTAACAAGTAATATTTGTAGCCATTTTAATATGGCTGTCTGTTCGAGCGGATCTATTGTGATTTTTTAACCCCAAGAGGACATCTCCTCTAGCTGGTTAACGATGCACAGCTGCAGGGGAGCAAACCCCTACCATCTCTTAGCAATAGGACTAGTAGACCAGTCCTCATTTCAGGCTATTTCTGCCATTCTGCCACTCCTCTGAGATTGTTATTTTTAGACTAATATAGCTGGGTAAGTGTAAGAGGCCAGAGCTGGCCAGTTTGATCATAGAACAGGTAGATTATTTTGGCCAGATATGGCCGGTTGAAATGCTAAAGGCTTAAATGATGATGACTGTTGTCACATGTTGATATTGATACAGTTTTCATTCTTGTACACTGCAGCTGATTTCTCTTAGATCCAGTTATCCTTCAGTTCAGTCTGTACCATGTCATTCATGCATACTAACACTACATATCCAACAGAAAATGCTCGTTTCATTTCTGTCCAGTCTTTGCACATCCTCTACATTCAGTGGCCATGTCCATGACCATCAACATCACCACTTGAAGTTCACTTTTCCATGTCTTCATGGGTCCAGAAATCACCATCATCATCATCACCATCATCATCATCATTTAGCGTCCGCTTTCCATGCTAGCATGGGTTGGACGGTTCAACTGGGGTCTGGGAAGCCAGAAGGCTGCATCAGGCCCAGTCTGATCTGGCAGTGTTTCTACGGCTGGATGCCCTTCCTAATGCCAACCACTCCATGAGTGTAGTGGGTGCTTTTTACGTGCCACCCGCACAGGTGCCAGACGGAGCTGGCAAACGGCCACGGACGGATGGTGCTTTTTACGTGCCACCGGCACGGGGGCCAGGCGAGGCTGGTAACGGCCACGATCGGATGGTGCTTTTTATGTACCACCGGCACCATCAATATCATTATTATTGATAAGGCGGTGAGCTGACAGGATTGTTAGCACACCAGACAAAATTCTTAATGGCATTTCTTCTGGCTTTACATTCAAATTTCAAATGTTGCCAATGGTTGACTTTACCTAGCTCCGGGGGTTGATGTAATCAACTAGCCTACTTGCCCCCAAATTTCAGACCTGCTGCCTATAGTAGATAGGATTATTATTATTATTAGATGGTTAATGACATTTTGTCAGTCTTTACATTCTGAGTTCAAATTCTGCTGAGGTTGACTTTGCCTTTCATCTTTTCGGGGTCGATAAAATAAATACCAGTTGAACACTGGGGTTGATGTAATTAACCTACTCACTCCCTCGAAATTACTGGCCTTGTACCAAAAAGTGAAACCATTATTATTATTGAGCGAGAGAGCAGTGCATGCCATCAAAGTGACACTGGGGTAAAATATACGAAGTCCAGTATACCCATCATGACCACCCGTCTGATAAGAGTACACCAGGCACATGCATCACAACCATATGTGCGCGACATGGTGATCTCATATCAAGATAAACAGCACATGACCTTGCAGGTGGGGCCCTTATTATTATTATTATTATTGTTATTATTATTATTATTACCTCTGCCTTAGTGAAGGCAGAGGTATCATTTTCAGTCATGTTTGTTTGTTTGTCCATGGACAAGATATCTCAAGAACCACTGGATGGATTCAGGTGAAACTTTCAGAAATGTTTGGCCTTGTGACTGGCATGAACTGATTAGATTTTGGGATCAGTCTGATGCCAGACAAGGATTCTAGATTATTTTTCCTGTTTTTACTTAATTTTTGAGAGCGGTCAGGTTCATTTTTAGTATTCTCGTTTGTAAGAACAGTTGAGTTTATTTCAAAAATCATCACCAGCTAATTGTTGAGAGGACATTGGTGTTGCCTTGGAGGAGATTTGTGCTCTCTGATTGCTCTTGTTATTAACGCAGTGAGCTGGCAGAACTGCTTGTACTTTGGACAAAATGCTTAGTAACATTTTGTCCATTCTTAGTCCTTACTTTTTGGATTCAATTCTGCTTAGGTTGACTTTACCCTTATTTCATCTTATGATCAATAGAAATAAGTACCAGTCAAGCACCTTGATGGTGGGCCAATATAATCGACTTGCCCCCCCCTCCTCCTAAAATTTCAGGCCTTGTGTTTATAATAGAAGTGATTATTGTTGTTGCTTAAATGCACTCATTTACATAAATGAATGAGTTAAAATGTCCTGTTAAAGCTTGAACGGAATTGCTTAGGAATTTAGTCTGTCCAGATTCCATGAAAGCCATCACTGACATTTCCCTCCATGGAACATGTTTTTGCTTTTGATTCTTTACTCTTTTACTCTTTTACTCGTTTCAGTCAGTTGACTGCAGCCATGCTGGAGCAACGCCTTTAGTCGAGCAAATCGACCCCGGGACTTATTCTTTCTAAGCCTAGTACTTATTCTATCGGTCTCTTTTTTGCCGAACTGCTAAATGACGGGGACATAAATACACCAGCATCAGTTGTCAAGCAATGCTAGGGGGACAAACACAGACACACAAATATACACGCACACGCACACACACA
>NC_043004.1:69370988-69408488 GCF_006345805.1 Octopus sinensis
TTGGACCGTGTCTCTGATTTAGGCCACTTTTGTCCAGTGGCTTGCAATCCATTTTTTTAAAACTTGGAGTGGCTATATAGGTGTAGGAGTGGCTGTGTGGTAAGTAGCCTGCTTACCAACCACATGGTTCCAAGTTATGTCCCACTGCGTGGCACCTTGGGCAAGTGTGTTGACCAAAGCTTTGTAAGTGGATTTGGTAGATGGAAACTGGAAAAAGCCTGTCGTGTATATATGTATATATATATATATATATATATATGTATATATATATATATATATGTGTGTATGTATATATGTTTATGTGTCTGTGTTTGTCCCCCCAACAATGCCTGACAACTGATGTTGGTGTGTTTATGTTCCCATAACTTAATGGTTCAGCAAAAGAGACCGATAGAAAAGTTCTAGGCTTACAAAGAATAAGTCCTGGGGTTGATTTACTTGACTAAAGGTGGTGCTCCAGCATGGCCATAGTCACATGACTGAAGCAAGTAAAAGAGTAAAAGATCCCTTTCGTTACTATTTTATTCTGACAGACCTCTCCTGGTCATTTAATATTTAAAAACTAGTTTTATAGGTATTGATGATGATGATGATGATGACGACTTCCAAAATTCCTATTTTGTTTTTCACATGTTATCTTCTATAGGTTTGTAATAACACTCCCTGAGGGAACATGTTTCAGTGGCTGGAAATGTGTTGAACAATGTAAAACGTGAAAGAAAGACACTTAATTATTTCTTGTAATAAGTACGAGGGGTGCTGAAAAGTTCCTGGCTTTAGGGGTATTGCAAAAGGCCTGGTTAGAGGCCCAGCCTTCCAAGTGCTTTTACAGGGCTTAGAAAAACTGAAGGTATGCAGCAATAAGTGTGTGAGTCAGACAAAAATATGTTGAATAATTAACTGATCCTCCGGGATTTTCTTTTACCCAAAGCACTCTTGTACATCTAAAACAAAATTTTTTCAGGGAACTTGAAAATTCTACTGTGGTTCCTCAAGTCACTATTTTCTTGCATGGACCCTGCCTAAATCTTAGATGGACCCTGGTTGAGAACTACTGGCCTTGAGGCACTGAAAAGCTTTACACTGCCTTCCTCCCACCTGATTAGTAAATACACCCCTCCTTAAGCATTGATAAAATAAAGCACCAGTCCAGAACAGCAATTGATATAACTTACTATGCCCTTCTCTTTAACTTCTGGCTTTGTGCCTCTATTAAAAGCAATTGTAATTATCGAGGGCTGTGGTTGAAACAATTACAATTATTAAAAGTAGTGGGTGCCTCTGTCAAAAGTAATTATAATTATTTCGGGTGGTGGACTGACAAAGTTGTCATTGCTGAAGAAAAGGCTTTGTGACATTTGCTCTGGCTTTTGATGTGTGTTCATATTCTACCAAGTTGAACTTTGCCTTTCTTCCTTTAAGGGGCAATAAAATAAAGTACCAGTCAAGTACTGGGGCTGATAATATCAACTAACCTGCTCCCACAAAAGTTTCTGTCTTTATGCTTAAATCAGAAACCATTATTTAATTTCTAAGGGTGGCTGATGGCAGAATCTTTAAAGCATCAGAGAAAATGTCTTGTGTCAATGGTGTGCTTTCTAAGTTCATATCCTGCCAAGGTCGATTTTGCCTTTCGTTCCTCAGGGGTGTGGGGTGATGAATAAGGAGAAGCAGTCAAGAACTGAGATTGACGACATCTACTAACACTGCCCCCTACTAAAAATTGCTGAGTTAGTCTTGCATCTAAATTAGAAATTTTTATTACAAGGCATACTGTTACACAGCATGCCTCCATATTACTACTACTACAAGGGTGGAAGATGAGCATAATCGGCAGAGCATCAGAAGAACATGTTTTGCAACAATTGTTCCTGTTGTTCATGTTCTGATTTCAAATCCTGCGAGGGTCAACTTTGCTTTTCATCTCACCACAGGTCAATAAAATAAAGCAACTGTAAAGTGCCTGGGGTTGATGGCATCCACCAGCTCCATCCCTTCAAAATTGCTGGCCTTGTGCCTAAAATGTTGTGCTCTTTAGCATTTAAATTGGCCATATCTAACCAAAATATTCAACCTGTTTTAGGTTCAAACTGGCAAAATCCTGCCTATCTCACTTACCCCACAATGTCATTCTAAAAATAGTCACATTATCAAAAACTCAGAGATGCAAGATAATGCATGATTTAATTCCAAGCAATGTAAATAAATAAATATTACATTTGACAGAATAATCTGAGTGCTAAATGGTTAAATATCCTATTTCCTTCAATGTTGGTATGTTTTTCAAATTTAATATCATTCTGAAAGGTTTCATAAAAGAATTACGATACAGACAAATCCTTCTCTGGTATTCACTGCCTTTCAATTCAAGTGTCTACTAATTAAAAAAAAAATTCATTAACAATGTTAAGGCGCAGGAGTGGCTGTGTGGTAAGTAGCTTGCTTACCAACCACATGGTTCCGGGTTCAGTCCCACTGCGTGGCACCTTGGGCAAGTGTCTTCTACTATATCCTCGGGCCGACCAAAGCCTTGTAAGTAGATTTGGTAGATGGAAACTGAAAGAAGCCTGTCATATATATGTATATATATATATGTGTGTGTCTGTGTTTGTCCCCCTGAACATCGCTTGACAACCGATGCTGGTGTGTTTATGTCCCCGTCACTTAGCGTTTTGGCAAAAAGAGACCGATAGAATAAGTACTGGGCTTACAAAAAGAATAAGTCCCGGGGTCGAGTTGCTCGACTAAAGGCGTTGCTCCAGCATGGCCGCAGTCAAATTGATTGAAACACGTAAGAGTAAAAGAGTAAAGAGAATGTTCGTTTAGTACCATAATCATTATAAAGTGTGCAGTGTGTACTCTTATAAGCTGTCAATGCCGAGTCTTTTGTGTCGGATTTGAATTTTGATTTGTTTTCCGTTTGTTTTTTTTTTCCCCCAGATTTTGGTTTCCAAACAATGGCACCATTTGAACTAAATAAAAATGGCCAGTCATTTATTAGTGTTTATTGTTAATTCTATTGTTAGTAAAATGAGGATTCTTTGAATTTTGTCTGCTGTTTATTTTCCGAAATTTTAACATTTGCATTTCAACTCTGCCAAATTTCTGTGGTGGGTGGTGGTGATGCACACACACACACACACACATATATATATTTGTGTGTGTGTGTGTGTGAATGTGTTTGTGAGTATGTATGTGTGTATGCATGTGTGTATGTATATATATGCACACACACATGAATATACATATAAGCTCACACACACACACACACACAAAGTGCTTCAATGGATCAATGTATTTTTTTTTAACTTTTATTCCTTTATTTTAATCACTGGACTGTGACCATGCTGGGGCACCTCTGTGAACATTTTTAGTCAAATTGAGCCCAGTATATATATTTTAAGTCTGATACCTTTTCTAATTACTCTCTCTCACTCTCTTTCTCTCTTTTTGCTGGACTTCTGAGTTACAGGGACATAAACAAACCAACACCAGCTGTCAAGTAGTAGGAAGACAAACTCAAAGACGCATGTACACCCAAGCATAAATTTCTTTCATACAGTTTCTGTCTACCAATTCCAGTCATAAAGCACTTATCAGTCCTTGGCTCTTGTAGGCTCTTGTCAAAAATGCCACTCTGTAGGACTGAACCTGAATGCACAAGGTTTGCAAAACAACAAACTATTTAAACCACACAATTATGCTTAACTTTTAGTTCTGTGCCATTTCTATTTTTCTTATAAAATCCAGTCATGATTTACCATATCAATGCATTCTCCTCTCTTACACCATTTCTCCCCAAGAATAAATTGTATCATATTGTATCATACTTGGCCGCTAAATCCACAAGCTTTTTTTATTCTCTCTCTCTGTTTATTTTCTCTTATTCCTTTCTGATGAAGAGCTTAGGCTCGAAGCATAAAAGACTTTCTCACTTTCCTGAGAATCAAACTAATACACCTGTTTGTTGTTCATACACCAGTCTTTGTCTTTTGTTTTTCTGTAAATTTCGACTATATATATATATATACATACATATACACACACACATACAGGATTGAGGCATAGAGAAAGGCCGTTTTTGAAAAATTCACAAAATCATTAATTTTAGCTGCAAACAAATTTTATGACATCAATGTGTTTGTATTGAATTATTATTTTTCAAAATCAAGTGTGGAAAACAACATCCATCATATGGTGTCCGTTTTCATTGATGCATTTCAACTGTTGCCCAATGACCAATTTGTACAGGTGACAATGCAGGTCTTCATACAAAATACACCTTATCAACCGATTACTGATGCCAAGTTCAGCGGAATGCCTCCGAGCAGAGCGATTCAGACTCCATATCTAAGATAGTCTGATGCGTTCCACATTTTCTGGGATCCATACTGTTAGTGACACCCCCACTGGTCTCCTATTCATTAGTGTATCTCCTGTACAAAGTGCATTTACCCAACATAAGATTGTGTTATGGGTGGGAACAGCCTGATTTTGATGAATGTTGAAGTGGTGCTGAAATTCACACTGAACTGCTGTGACAGATTTGTTATTTTTCACGTAACTGTTGTAGGCAAACACACGATGCTCTATCGTCCACAGTGCCATAGCTTCACCTGTAAAGCCAAAAAAAAATGCTAAGATACCATGGACCAAATGGTACCTGTCGGACATATGTCCCTCTCGCTGGGGCTGAATAATAGCCATTTCAAAGACGTCTCTCCTCTCTGCCTCACCCTGTGTGTATATATATATATATATATATATATACACGTATATATACATGTGTGTGTGTTTCTGTGTGTGTACATGCATATATGTGTATATGTACACTTTTGCATATATGTGTGTGTGTGTGTAAATGCATATGTGTATATGTACACTTTTGCATATATGTATGTGTGTGTATGTGTATATATTTACATATATGTATGTATAATCTTACCATCATGGAACATTACACTACATATATATATATATATATATATTGTTGTTTTATCTCTTCCATTTTACAAACAAAAGAAAACCTTGTGCCTAACAATAAAATCAATATTTTTATTCAGCTAAAAGCAAAATCCTTTCCCATACAATACTCTGGCAGTTAGCTCGTTGCACAAGTTGGTGTATTATATATAAATCTATAGTGTGTGGGCGAAGAGAGAGAGAGAGATAGGCAAAGATGTTTAGCAAAGTAGCTTGATAGGTAGAGATATAGATAGAGGGAAGGAAAGAGAGAGAGAGAGGTTTAGAAGTGTATTGGAGACATTTAAGTAATAATTAGCCTTGTGTGTGGTGGTGACATGAGAAAGGTACTTGTACCAATGACATAAAGAGCGCCTGTACCAGGGATATGTAAAGGGCGCCTGTACCAGTGTCATATAAAGGGCACCTGTACCAGTGTCATATAAAGGGCACCTGTACCAGTGGCATGTAAAGGGTGCACCCGTGTCGGTGACATGTAAAGGCACCTGTGGCATGTGAAAGGCACCTGTGCCAGTGACATGTAAAGGGTGCACCCATGCTGGTGACATGTAAAGGGTGCACTCGTGTCGGTGACATGTAAAGGGTGCACCCGTGCCGGTGACATGTAAGGGTGCACCCGTGCCGGTGACATGTAGAGGGTGCACCCGTGCCAGGTGACATGTAAGGGTGCACTCTGCCGTGACATGTAAGGGTGCACTCGTGCCGGTGACATGTAGAGGGTGCACCCGTGCCGGTGACATGTAGAGGGTGCACCCGTGCCGGTGACATGTAAAGGGTGCACCCGTGCCGGCGACATGTAGAGGGTGCACCCGTGCCGGCGACATGTAGAGGGTGCACCCGTGCCGGCGACATGTAGAGGGTGCACCCGTGCCGGTGACATGTAAAGGGTGCACTCGTGCCGGTGACATGTAAAGGGTGCACCCGTGCCGGCGACATGTAGAGGGTGACCCGTGGAAGGATGTGAAAGGCGCCAGTGCATGTAAAGGGTTGCACCCGTGCCGGCGAAATGTAGAGGGTGCACCCGTGCCGGCGACATGTAGAGGGTGACCGTCCGGCGACATGTAGAGGTGCACCCGTGGCATGTGAAAGCCGCGCAGTGGCATGTAAAGGGTGCACCCGTGCCGGCGACATGTAGAGGGTGCACCCGTGCGGCGAAATGTAGGGTGCACCCGTGCCGGCGCCATGGTAGAGGGTGCACCCGTGGAATGTGAAAGGCGCCAGTGGCATGTAAGGTGCACCCGTGCGGCGACATGTAGAGGGTGCACGTTGCCGGCGACATGTAGAGGGTGCACCCGTGCCGGTGACGATGGTAAAGGGGTGCACTCGTGCCGGTGACATGATAAAGGGTGCACCCGTCCGCGACATGTAGAGGGTGCACCCGTGGAATGTGACAGGCGCCAGTGGCATGTAAAAGGTGCACCCAACGTACGCCGTGCGCACATGTAGAGGGTGCACACAACCGTGCCGGCGTACAGTAGAGGTAGGGGGTGCACCGTGCCGGCGACATGTAAAGGGTGCCCCGTGGCATGTGAAAGGCGCCAGTGGCATGTAAAGGGTGCACCCGTGCCGGCGACATGTAGAGGGTGCACCGTGCCGGCTACATGTAAGGTGCACCCGTGCCGGCGACATGTAAGGGTGCACCCGGGGGAATGTGAAAGGCGCCAGTGGCATGTAAAGGGTGCACCCGTGCCGGCGACATGTAGAGGGTGCACCCGTGCCGGCGACATGTAGAGGGTGCACCCGTGCCGGCGACATGTAGAGGGTGCACCCGTGGCATGTGAAAGGCGCCAGTGGCATGTAAAGGGTGCACCCGTGCCGGCGACATGTAGAGGGTGCACCCGTGCCGGCGACATGTAGAGGGTGCACCCGTGGCATGTGAAAGGCGCCAGTGGCATGTAAAGGGTGCACCCGTGCTGGTGACATGTTAAAGGTGTGCAGTACACTCTGTTGAGTGGTTGGTGTTAGGAAGGGAATCCAGCCGTAGAAACCAAACAAAATCAGGCTAGAGCCTGGTGCAGCTGTTTGGCTTATCAGTTAAACCGTCTGACCCATGCCAGCAAGGAAAATGGATACTAAATAATAATGACGATGTATGTATATATCTATCTATATTTATAGGCGCAGGAGTGGCTGTGTGGTAAGTAGCTTGCTAACCAACCACATGGTTCCGGGTTCAGTCCCACTGCGTGGCATCTTGGGCAAGTGTCTTCTGCTATAGCCCCGGGCCAACCAATGCCTTGTGAGTGGATTTTGTAGACGGAAACTGAAAGAAGCCTGTCGTATATATGTATATTATATATATATAAGTGTGTGTGTTATGTTTGGTGTCTGTGTGTCCCCCTAGCATTGCTTGACAACCGATGCTGGTGTGTTTACGTCCCCGTAACTTAGCGGTTCGGCAAAAGAAGAGACCGATTAGAATAAGTACTGGGCTTACAAGAATAGTCCTGGGGTCGATTTGCACGACTAAAGGCGGTGCTCCAGCATGGCCGCAGTCAAATGACTGAAACAAGTAAAAGAGTGTAAAGCGTATATATATGTATGACAGTCTTCCACACAGTCTCTTGTATGCCCAATTCATTCATAAAGTATTAGTTGGCCTGGGGCTATAGAAGAAAAGACTTGTTCAAGGTGCTGCAAAGTGGGATTGAATCCAAAACCTTGTGGTTGGCTGCAAAGCAAGCTCTTTAACCACACCCACCCATCATCTCCATCACAAACGTCAATGTTCAGCAACATCTTCATCTCCATAATCTCACGAAACTACTTCCATTCTGCCCTATGAAATATAAACTCCATTGTAAAGACCCAATATTTAAATAATTCTTAATATGATCCCTCAAAAAAAGAAACTTGAAAAAAATATCCAACAAAAGAAATAGGGCAAAGAAGAAAAAAAAAATGCTTGTTGGATTCTAAGTGTTTGTAGAAGATTTATAATTGTTTATTTATAAAACCCTAAAATTAAATTTAGCCAACATATTGGATTGCAATGTTTTCTAATTGTTTTTTTATTTTCTTTATTATTTTTCTCTTATTTTATTTGTGTGTATTCCAGTCATCTATTATTACTTATTCATAATTTCATACCTCCCACTGATGTGATTTCAGCCCTGCTTTATAAGAGTTTATTGACATACTTATAAGATTCTAAATTTAATATAAAGTGACATTAAAAGCCATTTCAGAAACCAACCAGCCTTATCTGTTTTTGAAATTTTATCTAATACTCCGTCTTTTTTTTTTTTTTTTTTTTTTTTTTCACTTTTTTTCCAAATTCTAATCAAGAAATAGGTCTTTTATTTTTTTTATGTTTGTTTATGGTGTTTTTCTTTATTATCATTCTTCTTATTATTATTTTTATTATTGAAGGTAGCAAACTGGTAAAAGTGTTAGCATGCTGGGCAAAATACTTAGCGGTATCTCGCCTGTTCCAACGTTCTGATTTCAAATTCTGTCAAGGTCAACTTTGCCTTTCATCCTTTTAGAGTCAATAAATTAAGTACCAGTTATGCACTGGGGTCGATATAATTGACTGGTCCACTCCCCCAATATTTCAGGCCTTGTGCCTACAGTAGAAAGGATTATTATTATTATTGAGAGAGCAGTGCATGCCATCATAGTGACACTGGGGTAAAATAAACGAAGCCCAGTATACCCATCATGACTACTTGTCACATGCATCATGTCCATGGGGCCCAGTTAGAATTTTCTTCAGGTCGAGTAGCCGATTCTGCTCAAATGCTCCTTGAATAAGGGTTGTTTAAGGATGCTGAATGAAACATCCATGTTTCCAAAGGTGAATTATTCAAACTCCAAAGACTTCTGCTCAACACATGGCTGTGATGCTCCCCCACTACCTCTGCTCATGATCAGAGATGTACATATCGTCTATCACCAAAGGACATGTTCAACTGGTTATGGTCAAACAACTGACAAGCAAGTCTGTGATATTGAGCAGAATAATTATTATTAAGGTGGTGAGCTGGCAGAATCTCACCGCCTTAAGTTTGGCTGAATTGGAATTCTGAATGTAAAGACAGACAAAATGGTGCTAAGCATTTTGCCTGGTGTGCTAATAACTATTCCAGTTCACTGCCTTATTATATTGAGATAAGAAGAAGGCAAGCTGGCAGAATCATTATCATGCTTCACAAAATGGTATTTCTTTAGGTTCTGAGTTCAAATTCCACCAAGGTTGACTTTGCCTTTCATCTTTTCGGTGGGTTGATAATATAAGTACCTGTTAACCAGTTGAGTTGAAGTGACTTTTTCTCCCATCAGAATGGCTGGCTCTGTACCAAAATTAGAAAGAATTATTATTATATTCATCTCTATTTTTTATATGCATCTCAGTGGCAATGCCCCAGCATGGCCATAGCCTCAAGGCTAAAACATATATAAAAGAATATAGAACAATTTTGTATCTCAGGAGGGTCATTATGCTTTCCAAGATAGAACGAAAAATATTTCAACATAGAAGTTCACCTCAAGAATTTCACAAAACAAAAAGGAAAAGAAAGTGTCTGTGGTGGTGGTGGTGGTGGGAGGCATTCAGTTAGAAGCCATGACAATGAATAATTTTGAAACTGAATAAAACTTTGTTTTCCATCTTCCTCTGTAACAACCAAATCCATTCACTTGAGTTAATGTTTTGACTCAATTACAAGAATTCTCTTTCAGAAGAGAAGTAGGTTACTTCATGGACAGTGTTAATAAATTCAGCTTTTGTTGTTGAAACTAAAGGAATGTTTAAAATTAAGGCAATAATAATTACAGCAATGCTTTACCCGTAGCTGTGCTAACATAATTAGTTTCTGGTCTTTCACAGTTGTCTTTTGATTCTGGTGGTGTTGTTTAGCCCCAGGTTACCCTTGACTGAGCAGACCTGTGATCAAAAGGCATTTCACTTATGACTATCCTGTCCCTTGCTCAGACATTGCTTTTGTTAGTCTACATCAGCACTTGTCAAACTGGGGTACACGTTAATTTTTTTACTTGTTTCAGTCCTTTGACTGCAGCCATGCTGGAGCATCGCCTTTAGTCGAACAAATCGACCCCAAGACTTATTCGTTGTAAGCCTAGTACTTTTACTATCAGTTACTTTTGCCGAACCGCTAAGTTACATGGACATAAACACATCAACATCGGTGTCAAGCAATGGTGGGAGGACAAACAAAATCATATATATATATACACACACACACAATGGGCTTCTTTCAGTTTCCGTCTACCAAATCCACTGACAAGGCTTTGGTCAGCCCAAGGCTATAATAGAAGGCACTTGCTCAAGGTGTCATGCAATGAGACTGAACCCAGAACCATGTGATTGGGAATCAAGCTACTTACCACACAGCCACTCCTGCGTACTTCTAAGTATCATCGTCATCATCATTGTTTAATATCTGTTTTCTTTGCTGGTATGGTGTAGAAATATGTTTCTCCGTGATGCAAAGTAGGAGTATAATTAGAGGTCAGTTTGGCTACGTTATCAAAGAAGCTTGAGAGGCGGTTGGATGGAACCTACACTCGCCTCCTTATGAGACCTCAAAATCTCTCGTGGAAGCGTCATCCAACCAAAATGCAAATATATGGGAAACTACCACCTGTGTCACCTTTTGTGAAAGGTAGGAGAGTCCAGTTTGCTGGACATTGTTGTAGAGCTGGAAAAGAGGTAATTTCTACTCTTCTCCTCTGGAAGCCATCTACTCGCAATACCAGAGGGCGCACACTCTCCTACCCTGATGTAATCTCCAGGGATACAGGCACCCAGCAACAGGACCTCCGTGATGCCATGATGGACCGTGAAGTCTGGCGTAGCATGGTAAATTCCATTGTCTCGACCACGGTCGAACAACAATGATGATGATGATGACTGTTTCTAACAGGTTGAGTGACAACATACAAGTTTCTCTGTTGAAATTATTGTTGTTACTGTTCAAGTCTTACTTAAGCCCTTCACTCCCTTTGGAACATAGGCCATCAATGTTTTTTCTTCCCTGTTCTGAACTCTGGGCTGTATATTTCCCTGAGAGAAGGCTTTCATCTTCTAGGTCTTGTTGGTTTTGAATTGTCATCAATGCTTCTGTAACTTTGCTTTTGTTTTCACTAATTAGAGGTGTTAGCCCTATGCAAACCTGTTTTTACTTATGGGAAGAGCTAGTCCATATTAGTCTGGTCTATATCCTTTGACCTGTCCAGTAGGAGAGGCCCTACCAAGTGCTTGTGCTCTACTGACATATCTCTCAGGCTTATCGAGGTGCTCAAGCTACCACACTGCAAAAAGGGTTGGCCCTTGTGATTTGTTCCACTCTAAAATTCCTATTAATTTGTGTAGAGATAAGACTGAACACCAGACTCTTTACCATTATCCTACATCCATATTTTCTTATAAATGCTGGTGCCATGTAAAAAGCATCCAGTACACTCTGTAAAGTGGTTGGCATTGGGAAGGGCATCCAGCTGTAGAAACCAAGCCAAAATAGACAATTGGAGTCTGGTGCAGCTCTCTGACTTGCTAGCTCCTGTCAAACCATCCAACCCATGCCAGCTTAGAAAATGGACATTAAATGATGATGAAAAGGAAGTGACCCAATTCACTTTGAATTATTTTTGTATATTAACTTACCTCACTGGGATTTTTATTTATTTATTTTTCACTTAAAATATACTTTGTTTGACCCTTTTGATACCAATCTACCTGAGACCATTCCGAGTTCTATGATGCTAACTTCCTGCTTAGAATGGTTTCAATTAAAACCATCCATCAGAATTTCTTGTTCATTTATGTTCCTGACACCAGCTTAATAACAATTTCTAATTTTGGCACAAGGCCAAATAAGTGCTTGAGTGGTACTTATTTTATTGACCCTGAAAGGACGAAAAGCAAGATCAACCTTGGCAGAATATGAACTCAAAACGTAAAGACTGATGATAGGCCACTAAACATTTTGCCTGGCATACTCTTTTACTCTTTTACTTGTTTCAGTCATTTGACTGCGGCCATGCTGGAGCACTGCCTTTAGTCGATCAAATCGACCCCGGGTCTTATTCTTTGTAAGCCCAGTACTTATTCTATCGGTCTCTTTTGCCGAACCGCTAAGTGACGGGGACGTAAACACACCAGCATCAGTTGTCAAGCAATGCTAGGGGGACAAACACACACACACATATATATATATATATATATATATATATATATATACATACATATATACGACAGGCTTCTTTCAGTTTCCGTCTACCAAATCCACTCACAAGGCTTTGGTCGGCCCGAGGCTATAGTAGAAGACACTTGCCCAAGATGCCACACAGTGGGACTGAACCCGGAACCATGTGGTTGGTTAGCAAGCTACTTACCACACAGCCTCTCCTGCGCCTGGCATGCTAACAATTCTGCCAGTTCGCCGCCTTGCGCACCAGATTAGTAATGACTACTTTTACTAAAATATCTATTTATGAATCTATTGAAACAAAAGCAGTATGTTTCAACAGAAATATGGTAACCAAAGGATTAAGGCACCGACAGAATTTTCTTGTTCATTTTAACCCTTTGATATTCGGATTATTTTTTCAAATGTAATGCTTATTCATCCCATTGTCTTAAAGTAACCAGACATTATCTCATGGCTTAGAGATTTCAATGATGTGATTACTCTCTCTTTTACTCTCTTACTTGTTTCAGTCATTTGACTGCGACCATGCTGGAGCACTGCCTTTAGTCGATCAAATCGACCCTGGGACTTATTCTTTGTAAGCCCAGTACTTATTCTATCGGTCTCTTTTGCCGAACCGCTAAGTGACGGGGACGTAAACACACCAGCATCGGTTGTCAAGCAATGCTAGGGGGACAAACACAGACACACACACACACACACACACACATATATATATATATATATATATATATATATATATATATATAATATATATATATACATACATACATACATACACATATGCGACAGGCTTCTTTCAGTTTCCGTCTACCAAATCCACTCACAAGGCATTGGTCGGACCAGGGCTATAGCAGAAGACACTTGCCCAAGATGCCACGCTGTGGGACTGAACGCGGAACCATGTGGTTGGTTAGCAAGCTACTTACCACACAGCCACTCCTTTATTGACATTGTAGGGCAGGTGTAAGAGGCTAGATCTGACTGGTTTGAACATAAAGCAGGTGAAATATTTAGGTCAGGTATGGCCAGGTTAAGTGCTAAAGAGTTAAGAATATCTTGTACTAATCCAACTAAACTTTGGACAGGTTTTCAGAGAATTCCTCTTTAATAACAAATATCTTTAATTTAAATTCTACATTAAAGTGAACAGAGCTCTCTTTGATTATTTTGTTTTGGTTTTGTTTTTTGTGCACTTATAGATACAGTATTCAAGTGAAAGACTGACCGATTCTTTTCTAATTTCTCATCATGGCTACATAATCATAAATTTCCTGTTAAACGGAATCTATTTAATTGCCAAGGTTATTTATTGAACAAATCTTTCCAGAAGAGCAATTAACAACAATTGCTAGTTTAAAAAAAAGGAAAATTTTCAAACTTAACTTAAGTCAGAATTTCCATTGTTGTTCAGCATCTATAATTTCTTAAATGGATTTTCTTACTTAAAAAAAACCCAAAAAACTTGGAAATCATTTTTTTTCTTTCCTCAAAGAAACATGGAAAAGAAGGACGAGAAGGAAGCATTAGCAAAATTAAAACTAATTTAAGTACTTTATTACAAGTGAAGGTATGGATATTTTCATGAAACAAGTAGTTGCTAGTTCAAAGGATAACTAATCTATCTCCTTGAAATTGTCTTAAGCTGTCTTTGAAATTCAAATGATTAATGTTCTGAAATTCTTGCTACATAATATTGGCAATATATAATTGTGTATATTAACCCTTCTATGAGCATATTTCTTACAAGAATGCAGTTTGCTTTTTGTCTTAAGTTTCTAAAATAATCTAGAATCTAGAATTATGGGTGGTTTTGTGAAAGAATGAACTTAATAAATGAATGCTTTTTTTTTTAACATTTTAGAATTTCCTCTAATCTTTCTTGTAAGTATGATATCTCAATCTAAGATTTGGATTTAAGTTTCAACATTTAATAGACTCTCGCTTCAGTAGGGTGGGTTTGGTGTTAACAGAGAAATGTACTGCATTTGTTTCAATAAATTTTGAAAATTATCAGGAATTTAGTAAAATAAGTTTATCATTATTAAGCTGGCTTTTGGAATATGAATAAACATGAAGTTTTGATGGCAGGTTTTAATTTAGATCACTTTAGAAGCAGGAAGTTTTATATCTTAGAACCAGGGGTAATCTTAAGGAGGTTGGTATCAAAGGAGTTAATATTTTTCTCTTGTATTCTGTTTGTAAGATTTACTTTGCTTTGATAATTCAGATGTTCTTTAGCTTCTTATCTGACATGATTTCTAGGTAGGAGTTAGATGTGAAGGGGTGAAGCAAGAGAGAGAGAGGTGAGGAGGGAAGAGAAGAAGCCATTTTGTTTCAGTGATATTAGATCTACAGTCTAACTTCATTACCATTTCTGACCATCTTAACCTCAACAAAGGAGCTTCAATGTGTTTGCTTGACTTGCTACCACAGGCAGCTAAATCTATCTCAAATTACCATACCATCGTAAACTACATGCTGGATAATGAAAATTGAGATATACTATACCTAATAAATATGAGATAATCTTAGCTGGAATAGCTATGATCATAGGCCTGCTTAATCAGAATTGGCTTTTGAAATACATCCAAGTTTCTTTTTTGGCCATGTTATTAAATGTTCAAGACAATGTTCTTCAACCTTTTAAATCATTTTGATGCAAACCTGTCTGAGACTGCTCTCAATTTTATGAATCAAACTTCCTGTTTTAAATTGAAAACTTCCATAAAAATTTTATGTTAATTTGTGTTCCAAACGCCAAATTTATAATTACATGGTTAGGTTATCATCATCATCATCATCATTTAACGTCTGTTTTTCATGCTGGCATGGGTTGGACAGTTTGACTGGGGCCTGGCAAGCCAGTAGGCTGCATCAGGCTCTAATCTGATCTGGCATGGTTTCTACAGCTGGATGTCCTTCCTAACGCCAACTACTCTGAGAATGTAGTGGGTGCTTTCTATGTGCCACCAGCACGGGAGCCAGTCAGGGGGCACTGGCATAAATTATTTTTTCATTGATTTCAAAATTAGCTGAAACTAAGGTAGTGCATATCAACAGGAATATGATAACAAAAAGACTGAGATTAGCAATATATTTATGTCTCCCTAAAACTTGTGACACAGTTTATTTTCCCAGAAATGAAATTAGGACACAGATTCACTGAAGATAGAGATGCACATTTCATTTACTTAAATACAGTGATAACACGTATAAAATATCCATTTAAAAAAAAATCATTTATCATACACCATACACACACACACACACACACATACATATATATGTATGTGTGTCTGTTTCCCCCCCCACACACACACACACACCGCTTGACAACCGATGCTGGTGTGTTTATGTCCCCGTAACTTAGCGGTTCGGCAAAAGAGGCTGATAGAATAAGTACTAGGCTTACAAAGAATAAGTCCTGGGGTCGAGTTGCTTGACTAAAGGCGGTGCTCCAGCATGGCTACAGTCAAATGACTGAAACAAGTAAAAGAGTAAAAGAGGTTGTAGAAGTACAACCAATTTATTGCAGATAAAATCTTGACAAAATCTTGTACGGACCCCCAAGAGCTGTATGGACCCCAGGTGGGAAACAACTGCTATAGAATATATCAACTTTAACAAGTGTAGTACATCTTTGCCTCCCTCTCTCCCTCTCCCTCCCGCTCCCGCTCTCTCTCTCCCTCCCTCTCTCCCTCTATGTTATCAGAGATACAACAGGGGGAGCAGCTTCAAACATGCAAATCAGTCTCAAATTGCAAATAATTTGATGAATGTAGATTAAGAAAGACAATATACAATTTGATTTGCTGTCACTTTTTTTTTCTTTTCTTTGTTTGTTTTCTTTTCCTGCTTTTTATGCTTGTGTTTTGTGCGAGTGATAGCGTCTGAGTGGGCATCACTGAGGAGAAATACTGTAACACTGTTCAGAAGTGATTGATAACAGTCATTCCACTTCCAAGATGTAGTTAGGAAATCCAATAAGTCAGTGCTGAGACAATCTAGTGTTTTGGTAAAGACAAAATGAACATAACAATGGACTTGATTAGTGTTCTTTGGATTTCTTTCTCTGACCAATTTCGGATTTTAAAAGAAAAGAATTTTGGCTTGGCTATATAAAAAAAATTACTTGTGCCATTGATTGTTGTTGTTTAACAGCTATGCCACCCTTGATCAAAGACATTCCATTTGTGACCAACCTGCCTTATTTATTTATTTTTTGATTTTTATTTATTTAAAAAAAATTTATTTTTCTGTTTTCTGACGTAAGTGCAAGCACGGTTGCATAGTTAAGGTGTTTTCTTTGCAACCATGAACAGCTTCAGGGTAAGTCCACCTCTCGTGTGACATCTTTGGTACCGTGATTTGGAGGGAATTGGGGTGGGGAAAGAAAAACAAAATTAAAATGCTGATGTCAGCATAGTAGGAGCTCTAGTCTACTGACTGATCTGTTGCCCCTAGTCTTTTTAGGGGTGAAATCTGAAAGGATTGCGAACACTTCAGATTAAAACATATGTTGCTGTGATCATAAGTGCAACCAGCAGAAACGGTTTTCAGGCATACTAAATTTTCCTGGCCAGCAATAAATATTTTGACTTGCTTACCCCAACTGCAAGGCTTTTTAAAATCCTCTCAAATTCTCTCCCTGGTGATCAGATCAATCAGTAGATCTGAACTCCTACTATCATGGCACCAGCATTTTCAATTTTTTTTTTGTCCCAATCCCCCCCACAAACCATAGAATGCATCCTCTACAGTTTCTTTGGGCTAAACAATACTTTGTGAATAAACTGGTAGACAGAAACTCCATGGAAACCCAGTGTGTATGTGTGAGTGAGTGTCTTTGTTGCTCAAAGGTAAGTACCTGGTTTACTATGACACCATTTGAGCAGAAGACATTGTTTATATCTCTGGTGTACAGTTCATCGCCAAAGCTTGGCAGTTTCATCAGTTGCAGCATGTGAAGAGTATCCTCCTCCTCTTCATCACTATCATTGTCTTAATGTCCATTTTCCCATTCTTGCATGGGCTGGATGGAGTTTATTGAGGCAAATTTTCCACAACCGGATGCCTTTCCTGCCATCAACCTGTTTCCAAGCAAGGTAATATTTGCCCCTGGGAATATATATTCTCACTTGAATATTGGAAAAATATGATATTCATTTACAACAGTCGCATGCTTTCAAGCAAGGAGGACACAAACGCACACACTTAAGTGTGTGCGTATGTATATATGTATATATATAAATCATCATCATCATCATCATTTAGCGTCCGTTTTCCATGCTAGCTTCATCAGGCCCAGTCAAATCTGGCAGTGTTTCTACGGCTGGATGCCCTTCCTAACGCCAACCACTCCGTGAGTGTAGTGGGTGCTTTTTACGTGCCACCCGCACTGGTGCCAGACAGAGCTGGCAAACGGCCACGAACGGATGGTGCTTTTTATGTGCCACCGGCACGAGGGCCAGGCGAGGCTGGCAACGGACACGAAACGGGGCGGTGCTGGCAACGGTCGCGAAACGGAAAGTTCTCTTACATGCCACCGGCACTGGTAACACATCTGCAATTTCCATTGATCGATTTCGATTATATATATATATATATGTATGTATAATTAAATAATAAGGGTAGAAATTGATGTTAATCAATTAAAAAAACCAGTGGCTTAGTATATTTAAAAATCCGAAGATTAAAAAATTGTTACATACAAAAGTGGACACCCTATATGCTAAACATAGACATCTTATCTTAGGATTTTATATATATATATATATACACACACACACACACACTTTATTATTAAAGCTGCAAAAATATCACAGAAATCTGCTCCTCAGTTTCATGCTCCCATTCATCCGGCAGTTGTGATCCCAACTGCCGGATGAACGGGAGCATGAAACTCCGAGTAGCAGATTTTTGTGATATTTTTGCAGCTTTGATATTAAAGCATGATACCATTTTATTATGGTATTTGAGTACTATTTTTTTTTTTCCACTTTGTTTCACATTTATGTGCTTACTCGGATGTGTGTGTGTGTGTGTGTGTGTGAGGGGGGGGGCTTCTCCCAGTTTCTGAATCCACTCACAAGGCTTTGGTTGAATAAAAATGTTACTTGAACAATAAGGGTTGGCAACAGTAGAGGCATCCAACTGCAGAATACAGTTTCCATAACAACGCTTGTCCAGCTGGCAGATATAAAACGGCATTCATGAGGATTTAGGGTTTCTGGCACAGGCACAAAGCGACATATTTGGGGTGAGTCGCAGAGAGGATTAAATTTTTACCCCCACCCCACCCACCCCCACTCCATCCCTGCCACCTCCACCATTTGACTTACACATATTTTATCGATCCAAGTAGATTAAAAGTAGACAGTCAACTTTAACAGAAATTAATCACAGACTATGAAGTGTTGGAAGCGAAATACTTGAAGGTATTTCTCTCTGCAGCCACTTTACTGCTTCTGCCAACGTACCAGTCTATATAATATGATGTTATTCTACATTTACAATGGCTGGAGTGCCTCATTAAAGCCGAGTGTTAGTTATAAGTGTGATACTGTAAGGCTGTAAATCATTGACGAGTGATTCTTTTCGACCATTCAGCCCGACTTTAAGAGGGTTAGATCTTTGTGCAGAAAACGAGCATACTGCTTGCCAGTTAATTTGGTGCTTTCTCTCTCTCTCTCTCTCTCTCTCTATATATATATATATATATATATATATATATATATAATATGTATGTATGGAAAATGGATGCAAAATGATGATGGTATATCTATCTGTGTGTGTGTGTGTATATATATATATATGTATATATATATAATTGTGTGTATGTATATAGCTGTTTGTGTGTGTGTGTGTGTACATTTGAAAAAATACATGTGTACATGTATGTATGTATAAATTCTTTCATTTGTATCAGACATTAGCTTGTGGCCATGCAGGAGCACTGCCATTGAAAGGTTTTTAGCCAATCATATTGCCCTATGTACTTCTTTTCAGGTATGGTATTTATTTTATTGATCTCTGTTTATCAAGTTGTTAAGTTGCAGAACATAATCACAAACACACACACACACACAGGTCCTTTGCAAATGAATTTGGTAGACAGAAAATTGTGTAGAAACCCATTGTGTGTGTGGTGTGTGTGTTTTTGTCTGTGCCCCCCCCCCCACTGATTGACAATCACTGTTGGTTTGCTTATGTTGCTGCAATTTAGCAGTTTGGCAAAAGAGACTGACAGAATACCTATCAGTCTATTAAAAAAAAGACTAATTACTGGACTCAATTTGTTTGGCTAAACCCCCTTCAAGAAGGTGCCCCAGCATGGCCACATTTCCGGTGACTGAAGTGAAAACTAAAAAGAATGGTGATGGCTTGAACAACTTTTCGCATAGGTCTGCTGGACAATGGATTGATCTGAGGCTAAAAACAATGACTTGGTATTTTTCTTATACACCTAAGACCTTATGTCGAACTTAGAGATAACTGTTGGTATATAAGAGAAGTAATTTGGTAGAATTAGAGACTGAGACATTACATACGTATACTTACGGTTTTTAACTGTTGTCCTTCTGACATCTCGGAATTCTGTCAAGATCTATTTGGTTTTCGTTAACCATAAAATGCACAGTTGGTTAATCTGCTAGAAAATATTGTTCATTATTCTTTTATTTCATTTACTAGTTTGTCATTTGACTGCAGCCATGCTGGAGCACCATCTTTAGTTGAACAAATCAACCCCAGGTCTTATTCTTTGTAAGCCTCGTACTTATTCTATTGATCTCTTTTGCTGAACTGCTTAGTTATGGAGACGTAAACACACCAACATCAGTTGTCAAGTGATGGTGGGATTATTTCTAATAATCTTGCCTCTTAATACCCAGACCTTTTCATATTGCTCTTTGATATTTTCTGTCCCACTTGTGGGCACACACTGTCCCTAAAGGGGTTGCTAATGCCTAAGTTATGAAGAGCCGTTGACATGGGAGCTGTCTTGTTGGTTCATAAGAATATAGTCTTAACCCTTTTGTTACTAACCCAGCTGAAACCGGCTCTGGCTCTATAGTACAAATGTCTTGTTTTCATAAGTTCTGAATTAAAATCTTCCACCAAACCTTAGTTACAATTTGTGTTCCTAACACTAGCTTAATGATAACTAAGCTATTTTACTAAATTCTTTGTCATATTTTAAAATAATTGAAATAAACACAGCATCTCAAAATAAATACAGTAACGAAAGGGTTAAAGATGAATGTTCTTTTCTACTTTAGGCACAAGGCCCAAAATTTTTGGGTGGAGGCCAGTCAGTTAGATCTACTCCAGTATGCAACTGGTACTTAATTTATCAACCCCCAAAAGGTTGAGAGGCAAAGTCGACCTCAGTGGAATTGAACTCAGAACATAAAGACAGAGGAAATACCACTAAGCATTTCGCCCGGCATGCTCACATTTCTGCCAGTTCGCCGCCTTCTTAAAGATGAATGTTGCGTAAGAGATATCTCGTACATATGATATTTCTTGAGAAGAATTCTCAAAGAAAATTGGCAACGAAAAACAAGGAATCAATGTGAGACATTGTAGGAAGACTTTTGTTTGGTATTGATTCCATTGTCTGGAAATTACAAAGAAGCAAACAACAATAATACTCTTTTAATCTGTTCAAGCAAGATTTTTTTTTTTATTTTTGTTTTAATCTTTTAATCTTCTTTTGATAATACTTGGCTTTGGCTGGAGAATTGTTTTGTGCAGCGAAGAAGGAAGTGACCAAGAAAGAATAAGGTCAGTAAATGGGTTGAAACTGTATTCTAGATTGGACCGTACTGGACTGCACTGAATTGCACTGGACGTGAGTGGCATCAATAGACTGAATGTGAGATTCCAAATTAAGATGATGACCACAATAATAATGATGATGATGATAGTGGTTAAGATGCTGGTGGTAGTGGTGGTGAAGATGGTGGTAATAACGATGATTGTTCTAGATTAATTCCATTGGCCAGTGAAGACATCGTTAAAATGAAATATCATTATCCACCATGAGCACTACTATTACCACCACCACCACCACAACTACCATCATGTTGAAAGCTTTTGGTGGTGATGGTGGTTCTTGTTTAACCAGCACCAGATTGGGCTTGACTGATCTGCCCTGTGGTCAAAAGCATTCCAACCACAGCCATACTATCTTATTTTCATTTTTATCTTTGTCCAATATAAAGGAAACCTAGAACCATATTAGGCAATATGTACTTTTCTAAGATAGTGGCATGTGTGAAATTTGTGGAAGACTTAACTGCTATTTCTAATTGTTGAGCAACCATATAGCTTTTAATAGTGCCTCAACCAGACAGAAATAGCAGCCAAATCTCTTTCAAATCTTGTATGTTGTCTCCTAATTCCCCTGATTGTAACCTCATGGATTAGTATGTGTGGGGTGCAGTTGTGAAAGACACAAACTGCTCTGCTTGCATCACCAAGGCTGAGCTGGTGGCCAAGATCAAGGAGTTGTTTGAAGCTCTTCTAAGGGACAGAGTGAAGAATGCATGACCCCATGGTGGAAGCTGAGGGCAGCTATTTTGATTAAACTCTTATCTCCCAGCCATAATATAGTTGATATTTCTTTTATTTTTAAAAATACTTCTAATTCTTGATGGCTACTGTTTTCTTTTCCTTCAATGCAAACTGTGAAATTTAGCTGAAACACTTTATAACAAGCTGAGTGATGTGGATGGTCTGCTTTTGATCATAATTCTGCTCATTTAGGGCTGATGTGCTGCTAAAGAACAACACCAGTGTTGTCACCAGAAGTATATAAAGATATAAACACTTTTTCATGAGAAGCATTGCCACCTTTTAAAAGCAAAACTGGAGACAGTGGGGATGGAGAGACATTGCATTCTTAAATAGTCTAAGAATTGCCTGCTGGTTCCACAAATGGTTCCCCCCTCCCCCCCTCTCTCTCTCTCTCCCATTCATGGCCAAAGTTAGTCAATTTATTCATTCTGTAGTAGAGAAACCTTGTAAAGCATCCCTCTTGGCACCGCCATCCCTGTTTCCTCTCCCCTCCCCTTCTCTCCGGCATGCCAACTTGGCATTTGAAAGCCCCGTATTTATTATGAATGAAACTTATATATGTAATACAAGTTGTTTGTCTAACTGTCCCCACCTCCTCTCTCCCTGTCTCTCTCTCTCTCTCAACTTTTATAAATGCTTCGAGACAGAAGAGACTGTGTAGGTTTAAAATATTTAATTTTAAAAATAAAATATAAATAAAACTAATATAAAACATGAAAATAGATTGACACAGGGTAGCACTGACTGGTGGTGGTGGCAGCAGCAGCGGGGGGGCGGGTGTAAACTTTAATTTGGAATACTGGAATATTTGCTGCTTAGAGACTTTATTAGGAACTGTTATTCTTGCTTGAATTTGTAAAGGTTTTTAACACTATATTTATATGTATGTAATATAGGTTTCAAATTTTGGCACAAGGCCAGCAATTTCAGGGGAGGGGCGAAGGCCCCGTTTACAATGACCCAAGTGTTCAGCTGGTATTTATTTTATTAACATAAAAAAAAATGAAAGGCTAAGTCAACCCCGGCAGGATTTGAACTCAGAATGTGAAGATGGATGAAATGCTACTAAGCATTTTGCCTGGCGTGCTAACGATTCTGCCAGCTTACCGCCTTTTATATATGCATGCGTTTGATATTATGTGTATGTGAAGACACATGGCTCAGTGGTTTGAGTGTCAGACTCACAACTATGAGGTAGTGAGTTCGATTCCCAGACCGAGCTCTGTGTTGTGTTCTTGAGTAAGGCACTTTATTTCACGTTGCCCCAGTCCACTCAGCTGTAGAAATGAATTGCGACATTGCTGGTGCCGAGCTGTATCGGAATTTTTGTCTTTCCTTTAGAGAAGAGAGGCTGATATGCATGGGCGACTGCTGGTCTTCCATAAAACAACCGTGCCTGGACTTGTACCTCGGAGGGTAACTTTTTAAGTGCAATCCATGGTCATTCATAACTGAAGAGGGTCTCTTTTTCAATATTGTGTGTGTGTATGAGTGTGTTTACGTAAAGAAGCCGAGAAACAGAGCCAAAAATTGAAAAGTACATGTGAGATATGGTCAACCAATGCCAGTGTGGAATATGTACATGAAATGATGTTTGTGTGTGTGTATGAGAAGGTATGTGGCCTAGTAGTTTGGACATTGCACTATGGTCACAAGCTCGTAGTTTTGACTCCCAGATTGATATCATGTTCTTCCATAGCACTCAGTTGGAAAAAAAATGGGTGGTCATGCAATGGAATGTCTTTTTGTTCAGAGGGAATGTTGCCCTGCCTGCCTAGCCAGTGGGTTGGTCACCATTTGACGGTTACAACATTATGAGGAAGTGCATTGTGATCATTGGTGTATGAAAACATCCGATACTCTGGTCAATATTGTGACACACGCTTGTATGCTACATGGCAACTCACAGTCTGTAAGAATTGGGTAAGGTTGAAGAGTGGACGCAGTGAAGAGGATGGCCAATGGTGCTCGAATTGAGGAGGTAGAGGGACGCAGGAAGAGAGCAGTGACAGGATAGTTATGATATATATATATATATATATGTATAATATTGAAGGAGGTAACAGTATGAAAGAGGGCTAGGAGCCATTGTCTTGCTGAAGATAAGAATACATGGTTTCCCCAATTGGAGAGAGAGAGAGAGAGAGATAGTAAGGGTGTACCCCCAAGGTGAATGCTAAAAAGAGAATAGGGATAGATCAGTGGGTCTTGAACTCAACCATTTTTTCCCTCTGGATCCCTTTCATTCCTATTTTATTCAGATGGACCCTCATAGATATACAATGTTTAAAAAATCCTTTTATATTTTTATAGTTAAAAATATCCTCTGGTATTTTTTGTAATTAAATATTATTAGGGATTATATTTAAAAAAATGTGAGAATATTTTATGTATTATAGAAATATAAGCAATTTATTGCACATGGATTTTAACAGCACAGTCTTATAAGTATCCTCAAGGGTCATGTGAACCCCAGCCGAACACCACTGGGATTAATGAACAGAAAGTGTGAGTGGTGGGTAGGTAAGTTGGTGAGTGTAAAAAGAGTGTGACTGATGAGAAGTGATGGTTTCTGATATATATTTGATCAATCAGTAATGCATACATTAATGTAATAGGCCTAATATGTCACCCTGTTTAATACCACCACCACCACCACCATTACATGCTGGGAGTTTCTCCAGAGTCCATTCTATAGCAAGAACAGGTTTAAGATGGGATAATTCAGAGCATCTTGATGTGTTTCCCTCCTTCTGCTGCAATATTATTAGTTTGGGTTTCTTCCTCCAGTTCATCTAGCTGTCTTGAAGGCGCTGTAAAAGCACATATGCTTTCCTTCCTTCTGACCAACCCTTAGTAAGAATGATAAGCAAGATTTGAGTGTACAAAACAGTTTCTGTTCTGCATTAGTGCCACTGTACCTCATTTATACCATTTCTAAGACCCTGACAAAATATCCTTTTGTCAGGGTTTTAATTCTTAAATTTTCTTATGCTGGAATTTCTTTAAACAATGTATTTTTCTTTCTTTTTTTTTTTAACTTGAATTTATGGTTGGCTGTGATTTGCATGAGGCAATTGGCTGTTATTTCTAACAGATGGAACACCTACATGATACTATGTTGTCATTTAAGTAAGAATTTCCTCTAAACAAAAAAGGATAAGCATTCTGAGTTTTTTCTCTTCTGTATGTTTATATATGTTTATATGGGACTCTGAGCAGTTGAACTCATATTTGAAACCAAGAAACAAAGGTTTTCAAAAATGAAGTCTTGTTTTGCTGTGAATTTCTGTTTTTCATTTTTTAGTGTTTTTTTTTTCTTTTGTCTTTGGCTGAAATATTACTACTGTGGGTTCTATATTCACATTCCATGAAAATGGAGAAAAATATGGTGGTGATGACGCTGGGGGCTTGTGAAAAAAAAAAACATTAACTATTTAAGCTGATAAGTAAATAACTAACTGCTGTGTTCAATGGCAACTTTAAAAAAATAACCATTTCATATATATATATATATATATATATATGTAGATGTATATATATATATGTAGATGTATATATATGTAGATGTATATATATATATGTAGATGTATATATATGTAGATGTATATATATGTAGATGTATATATATATATGTAGATGTATATATATATATGTATGTATATATGTAGATGTATATATATATATGTGTAAGTATATATATATATATTTCCACAGAATATATCTGTATGCAAATCTGGAAAAACAAATATATTTTAAAGATTCAGTAAGACAGAATTGTGTTGTTATCTTGCTATTTTGAATATAAAACATCTCTGTTATATATGTTAAAAAAAAAAAAAAGAAAAAAGTAAATGTTATTTTTGTTAAAAATAAGAACACAATAACCAAAGTTATTTATTTTTGGCTTTTCAGTTTATTTTCTTTTTTCTTTTTGATAACATTTTGAAGTCTTTTAGGATAGCTATTCCCCCCCCACACACACACACACACTTTTCTCTTATTAGTGTCTCTCTTGTCTAGCATGATTAAGAGCTTCTGTTCAAAACATTGATAATTTTTCCCACTTCCAGATTAGCAGATTTTTAACATTTGGATTATTATTATTATTATTATTATTATTATTATTATTATTATTATTATTTTACCAATCCCTGGATTCTGGATTTCATTTTAAAGATGAATAGAGTAACCTTCTCAAGCTGAATTCCAGATTTCAGAACTTAAAAAATAACTCTGAAAAATAGATAAAGTAGTCAAGAAGAGAATAAATTAGTGAAGCAATCAACACGGAGCCCAAAGTGTGGCAAAAGCTTTTACCCTTTAACTGAAAGTAGGTGAGCCAACACTGAGTGGTAGCTGTTTGGGATATATCAACATCGTTTTTCATCATTCTGGGGTCAACAATATATAGCACCAGGCAGATATTTAACTTAATTTAATGGAATGTATTCCTCTTTCAAAACTCATGGCTTTCTGCCTGTGACAAACTTTTGTTACACACACAGATGTATATATACTACCTAAACAAGCACTGAATAATTAATTTAATTTAAAAGAATAGTAAGGATTATGGTAACAGAATGTTGGGGCTTTAAATAGAATTATGGAGATTATATATATAGATATATATATATGTGTATGTTTGTATATTTACTTTTTATAAATAATATTTTTTAACTCAACAAAATCTTTCTTTAAATATTACGACTGTATCAAGAATCTTTTGCAAAAACATTTCTTGAAGATGCACATTTTCCCTAAAATATATCTCTAAAAATCACTATGTCGTATATATGAGGCTGGACCATCCATAAGAGTTAATACATATCCGAAGGCTGCAGGTTCTTATCATGTCAGGGTCACCAACGTTTAGTGAATAGGTACTAAAATAATAGCTGACTTTTTATAACAGCTGTAGTATTATAATACCTTGTAATGCAATAACAGACAACGTTCAGAAGGCTTAATAGAATATAGTAGTTTATTGTAAGAAGAAATGACGATGGTATTGAATGAAGGTTTGCTTGACAGCATACAGTGTATAGCATTCAGAAGGATAGTATAACAGTGTCCTAAGTGAACAAAAGAAAAGTTTGAGCTACTTGTTATATGGTCACAAATCCAGAACAAGCTGTATCTGGCATAAATGAAATGTAACTCTTACTGTATATTGTAAAATGTAAACAGGATAAATGTTCGAACTGGCCATAAATAGTTATTTACTTCTAGAATGTTTCTTCTTTTGACATTATCCACTTGGTGGAGTTGAGCTCTGACAGCGACATAACAAATTACGTCTGACTCTCTTGGAGGCTTGGCTGGCACTGATTAAAATTTTCCCATGACTTAGTGAAAGGCAGCAGCATGTATCTATGTGTGATGCAAAGCAGTTGGCTGAAACAACCAAATCATGTGCAACCGGATAACACTTTGGCCAAAGGGAAATACTGCTCCTACACATTAAAAATTATGTTTTTGAATATGAGATGCCAAAATTGAGCTGCATCTCATACCCTTGTGTCTTTTATGCCATCTGATACATTCAAGATATATATATATATATATATATATATATATAGGCACAGGAGTGGCTGTGTGGTAAGTAGCTTGCTTACGAACCACATGGTTCCGGGTTCAGTCCCACTGCGTGGCATCTTGGGCAATGCCTTGTGAGTGGATTTGGTAGACGGAAATTGAAAGAAGCCTGTCGTATATTATATATATATATATATATATATATATATATATATATATGTGTGTGTGTGTCTGTGTTTGTCCCCCTAGCATTGCTTGACAACCGATGCTGGTGTGTTTACGTCCCCGTCACTTAGTGGTTCGGCAAAAGAGGCTGATAGAATAAGTACTGGGCTTACAAAGAATAAGTCCTGGGGTCGAGTTGCTCGATTTAAGGTGGTGCTCCAGCATGGCCGCAGTCAAATGACTGAAACAAGTAAAAAGAGTATATATATCAAATTCACCTTGCCCCAGTTAAATTATTCTAAATGACTTGAGATACACATTCAACCTTGGTTTTTCCACTAATATAATATATACCTGCTATAATGGAACCCTGACATAGATCCCTAGATCCACCCTTTACTGTGATCTTGGAACCTAACGGTCGACTAACTATAGCACTTAGCGTACCTATTCATTTTGACATATATATATATTTCACATAATATATATAATATATAATATATATATATATATAGATATACATATATATGGATACACATACATATATATATATATATAGACATACATATACAGAGTATGGGTGTTTAGTTTACTGGTGATCTAAATGAATAGGTATGCTGGCTAATTGCTGTAACAGATTATCAGGGTTCCATGCTTGTAACTGAGAAGGAAGCTGTGGATCCATTTTAGCTTACAGATTTAGCATATATATATATCTGTGAAAGAGAACAAAAAACGCCAAGGCATAACAAGTATCCCAAGTCATACATTAATTCATATTATTCTTAAATTTGTTGAGGTCTTACAGCTGTTTCTGAGATATCCCAAATGATGGGCGAATGTGCCTGAATATGGGGTGTTCCGTCATCAGAGACAAGTAGAGAATATATGAAAGATCTAGACATGGAAAATTTGCAAATAAGTTATGAAATAGAAGAGTAGAGAGTAAGGGAATAAAGAAATAAATATTTATTTCCTTATTTCCACTCTTCTATTTCATGGCATATCTGCTAATTTTCCCTGCCTAGATCTTTCACATATTCTCTACTTGTCTCTGATGATGGAATACCCCATATACAGGCATACTCACCCATCACTTGGGATATCCCAGCAACAGCTGTAAGACCACAACTAATTTAAGAATAATATTAAATAATGTATATGAATTCAGATGCTTGTTATGTCTCGGCGTTTGTTGTTCTCTCTCACAAATAAATAGATATATATAAAAGCAGTATCGCCCGGCGTTGCTCGGGTTTGTAAGGGAAATAACTATATAAGCATTTTTGGAGAGTTATAGCCAAAAGATAGGAAAAAAATGCATTAAAAATGGGAAAAAATTATGGTAAATTTTTTTTTAAATCGTTGACTCATCGTAGACATTTTTAGAGAGTTACTTCGCTTATATAATAGCGAAAAAATGTATTAAAATGGAAAAAAATTATGGTAAATTATTTTTAAAACCGTAGACTCATCGTAGACGCGCGCTAATACCCAGAAGGGGTCGATATGAATCACGACTATAAGATACCCGGTTTTGGTTAAGCTGCACCGCAAAATGTGGGAGTAGTTAGGAATCTAGGAGACAGGCACACACATACATACACACAGACACACACTTTCTCGTATATATCTATTATTGAATAAACTTAATAAATGCCATGTGGGCAGTGTCTGATGATTGTGCTAGGATACTAGATGTGTGAAAAACAGTTTGGCATTCTCTCAGCACATGAATACATATATTGTGTTTATTAAATGATATTTATGTCTCACCAGATGGAATACTTTGTTTTTGTGTTGATCTTACGATCACAGAACTGTACACTTTACATGTATGCATGAATGGAAAGTACAAAGATCAGTGATAAGGTTCTATAATGCGTAAAAGAATGAAGTGTCTTTGATATTTCAAATGTTATTACATTTTCAGACAGATGCTGTGCAGTATAGGAGACACACACACACACGTACAAAGTAGAGAAAAAAGTCAAGGCTTTGGGCTAGTGAGGTATGCCATCCTATAGATTAAGGATTCGGAACCATTTTTGTCTATGGTCCCCTTCGATTATTATTTTATTCTAGTGAACTCCTTTAGCTATTCGCTGTTTAAAAACTAGTTTTATAAAATACCTCTTTCAGAATTCCTACTTTGTTTATCAGACATTACTTGTGTGTTGGTTGAACTATTGGAAGTGTCAGAGACGGAAACCGAGCTGTTTCTTGCAATGAAGACATCTAAAGCAATTTTTTGTTTATTGCTTTTTCTCATTGACCTTTAAAATGATACTGAGGATCCAATTTACTGCTTTGCGTGCACGGACCTCCTGGGGTCATATGGACGGACCCTGGTTGAAAACCACTGCTAATAGATGATGTCAAGAAGGGAAGTGTTGGCAGGTGTTTTAATGATCCGTAAATCAGTGTGTGTGTGTGTGTGTTTGACGATGGGAAGGTGAGAGGGAACTGAGTTAGTATGTCTTTGATGGAATGTATGGTAAAGTGTGTGTGTGTGTGTGTTATGTAGTGTGAAAATAAAAACATTTGAAGCTCTGTGTGTGTGTGTGTGTGTGTTTGAAGAAAAATGTCGAGGTCGTGTTGGAGTGCGTGGAGAAGAGGTTGAACACGTGTGCAGTGTAAAAAGAAAGCAATATGTGTACGTAGCCAAAAGTGTGTTAGTGTAGAGAAGAACAGCGTGAGAATTAGTCTCACACACACATCTATTTACTGACTGATAGAATTATATATCTTTGTAGAGATCTCTTTACTCCGTTGACAATATTCGTTATAGTTTTACATAGTTATGTATCTCTCACTGATAAAATTATATAATAACTTTATCTAGATATCTCTTTACTGATAGAATTGTCACACACACTTACACACGCACGTCTTGAGTTTAATTTTTCTTGCTTACATTGTCAAATATATATATACTCCGGTATATATATATATATATATATATGGATACCTATATATAATTGTATATTATGTAAGATATGTTTGTGTGTATGTATATATATATGTGTGTGTCTGTGTATGTATGTGTATGTATATATGTATGTGTGTATATATATATATATATATATGTATGTATGTATATACACACGATTTTGTAATAGATATTGATTTGCGATTATGTAATTGATACCGATACACAAACGCGCGCGCGCGCGTTCACATATCTTCGTCTGTCTTAAGACATACGCGCGCACGCGCACACATGATAGAATTATGTAAACGACACCCAATGTACACTCGGTGATAAAATTACATTACGTACTTATATAGGTATCCGTTTACTAAGTGTATGCATGGAAGATGAACCAACGGATACTCAGTTATTATATAACTTAAAAACACTATTTCACATTCAGCCGCTTGTCTCTTGTATTCGCTTTCGTATATATATTATTTTGTTTCATTTGTTCTTGTTGTTTTTTTCTCTTTTTCGTCGGCCCCGGGTTTTCTTGTCTTCTTCAACTAAAGTACCGACTCGTTATTTTCCCCGCCTCTCTCTCTTGAAAGTCTCTGGCTTTATTTCACAGCCTTCCTGTGAAGATTCGTAATGCATGACTTCAGAAAGAAACTATACTATTTAGCCTTCTTTTCGTGCGCTAAATACACCATCGGCTGTTAAGCATTTATTTAAGATCTAGGCCAGTTAACCAGATCCTGCTGTCTGCTTGTTTATTTTCAGGCCAGCACAGACCCTCGCTGTGTGTGTGTGTGGAGGGCGGAAGAGAGAGAGAGAGAAGTGCTGGTGGTAAGTCTTACGTCACACGTCGAGTTCTTTCTCCTTGGCCAATCACTTGTCAATGTGTAATTTTCAGGCAGAGTATATAATTCTTTGAGCAATTTCATTCATAGAATTATTAAAATTTCTTGGGGATTAGAATTGTTACAGGGTGTGTATGTGTTTGTGAAAGAGTGTCCCAGTGGGGGTTTTGCCCTCTCCGCCGCACACAATACCTTTATGTATTATAGTTTTATGTGTAGGTGGAGGTATCGCCGTGTGCTTAAGAGGCTCGCTTTGCTATCGTAGTTTCGGATTGGGCCAGCCAATGCCTTGTGCGTAAATTTGATGGATGGAAACTGTGTGGAAGCTTACCTGTGTATGTATATATGTATCCATCTATACATGCTTGTATATGTGTGTGTGTGTGTGTGTGTGTTTGTTTGTTTCCACCTCCATCGCTTGATAACCGGTGCTGGTTTGTTGAACTACCATACTTCAAAAATGACTTCTGGGGTCAATTTCTTTGACGTAAATGTTCAAAGTGGTTGCCCTAGCATGGCTACAGTCCAATGATTAAAACAATAGGTAAAAGCTATATTACGCACTCTAAAGTTTGAGCAGTAATGTACTTACATGAAGTGAAATATATGTCCAGTCATAGAGTGACCAATGGTTTCACATCCATAAAGTGCTCAGCTTTATAGACCTCTATAAAGTTAAGCGCTTTATGAATACGAAACCGTTGTTCACTCTTTGAATGGACATATATTTAACTTCATACAAGTGTATGTGGAGGCGCAATGGCCTAGTGGTTAAGGCAACGGACTCGCGGTCGTAGGATCGCGGTTTCGATTTCTGGACCGGGCGTTGTGAGTGTTTATTGAGCGAAAACACCTAAAAGCTCCATGAGGCTCTGGTAGGAGGTGGTGGTGGTGATCCCTACTGTACTCTTTCACCACAACTTTCTCTCACTATTTCTTCTGTTGGCCTGCTCACTTAGCCAGTGGGGTGGCGTCATTGAAGGCTAAAACAATGCGAAGTGCATTGTGACCAGCGATGTGTAGCAACATCTGATGGCGTGGTCAGTCACATAATCACGTGATATATATACACATACAGGGTTGGCCAATAAATCAAAATTCCTTAAATACTATCGGTAATTCTGTATTGACTCGAATGAAAAAGTGTGTCAGTCAAGAAGTTTGAACAATTTTCATGATGTATCATATTTAGCTGCTTTTCATTCAGTTGTAAAACATATATAAATAGTTTTGATTTACTGTCAAGTGACCTTTGGCCAACCCTGTATATATAGTAGGTGCAGGCATGGTTGTGTGATAAAAAGCTTGCTTCCACACCACTTGATTCTGGGTTCAGTCCCACTGCATGGCACCTTGGGCAAGTGTCTATCACTATAGCCTTGGGCCGACCAAAGCCTTGTGAGTGGATTAGGTTGACGGAAACTGAAAGAAGCCGGTCATGTGTATGTATATGTTTGTCCCCACCAACATCGTTTGACATTTGATGCTGGTGTTTTTGTCCCTATAACTTAGCGGTTCAGCAAAAGAGACTGATAGAATAAGTACTGGGCTTACAAAGAATAAGTCCTGGGATCAATTTGCTCGACTAAGAGTGTGCTCCAGCATGGCTGCAGTCAAATGTCTAAAATGAATAAAAGAATATATATATATTTTTAAAAATGTGTCAGGAAGGTAGCATCAAGTTCTGTGAGGGAATTTAGATGCTCTGTAAGGCGCTTGGTGTTAGGAAGGGCATTCTGCTGTAAAAACCCTGCTAAAACAGACTGTGAATCCTGGTGCAGTCTTCTGCCTATTCAACCCCTGTCAACCCCTGTCAAACCATCTCAACCCATGTCAGCATGAAAAACATTAAATGTTGATGATGATAGTGCTCAGTTCTGGGGCCCCTCCTTGTTCGTTGTAGCTTACTAGGCTGCTGTTTCAGAACCCTGTAATATATGCATTGGTTATGAAGAGTAGAGAAGGAAGTATGGCTGGTATGTCTAGCTGGGTGTGTAGTGTTTGTGTGAAAGACTGACACAGAGCACAAATGGGCTGAGAGAAAAACTAGATGTAAGAGAGTTCAACTGTGCTTGTGGTTCACAGCTCAAAAGAAGGGAATCTGGCTATCCTTCTGATAGAATTAGAGTAGTCTGCTTACCCCTATTATCGTTGAATTCTTAGCATTTGCTGATAAGACAAGCCTTATAGTAAGCCTGTAAACAGCCACACCCATAATAGGCTTTTTTTTTTTCTTTCTTTATTTATTTTTTTTTTTCAACTTCAGTTTCAACCACCAGTTTGATATCAGTGTTGCAAACTTTAGTAACAAGTTATGTGTTTTAATTCTTATTGACTTTGCTTGCAACACACACACACAACACACACATATATGCACAGTCATACGACTCAGCTATAGAAATTTCCTATTTGTATTATGTTATATAATTCAACTAAATTCGTTTTTATTAGAAATGTTTTAAATATATAAAAGGAAATTACTGTTTACATCTGAAGTTTAAAGTTAGTTTTCTGTATTTTTTAAGTAATTTCAAGAGAATTTTTGTTTTTTCATGGAAACGTACTTGAGAGATAGATAAGCACTTTAATTACCAATTAATTTTGATCACTATTTTTCTAGGTCATTTGTAAATGGGTTTTTTTTCTTTTTTTTTTTTTTTTTTTTCCAATTTTTTGCTTGCATAATTTGTGAGGCACATTGTTGAAAATAGTTCTGCTGTGTATATGTATGAAGATAATGAGTGAAAGTGGAGAGAGAAAACTTGTGTGTAAAGTGTATATATATATATATATATATATATGTATGTATATATATATATGACGTAGAAAGAGGGAAAGAAAAAGAATGAAAACTTGAATGTAATATAAGTATGCTAACAGTTTGTTTAATATTCAGTTATTTTGAAATTTTTTCAGAGATTTAAACCATTACTCTTTTACTTGTTTCAGTCATTTGACTGTGGCCATGCTGGAGCACCGCCTTTAGTCGAGCAAATCGACCCCGGGACTTATTCTTTGTAAGCCCAGTACTTATTCTATTGGTCTCTTTTGCCGAACCGCTAAGTGACAGGGACGTAAACACACCAGCATCGGTTGTCAAGCAATGCTAGAGGAACAAACATATACACACATACATATATATATATATATGTACATATATACGACAGGCTTCTTTCAGTTTCCGTCTACCAAATCCACTCACAAGGCTTTGGTCGGCCTGAGGCTATAGCAGAAGACACTTGCCCAAGGTGCCACGCAGTGGGACTGAACCCAGAACCATGTGCCTGTTTAGCAAGCTACTTATCACACAGCCACTCCTGCACCATTGGTTCTTAATGTGGATAGTCATACTCCCATAGTGGTGTTGTGAGCTCACAAAGAGGCAACAAATGTCAAGGGGGCCCAGGATATTTAAAAGGGGTCATCATCATTAACATTTAACATCCATTTTCCATGTTGGCATGGGTTGGATGGCCAGGGACCACACCACGTTCCTTGATCTGTTTTGGGTTGGTTTCTTTGGCTGGATGCCCTTCCCAATGCCAACCACTTGGTAGAAATATATTTAAACCAGATAAAATACTGATTTTAAACATTTTCCCCAAAAATATCTTTGTCAGTATTAAAATACGTCTGGGACATTGTGTTGTTGCCATTGAGCAAAATCATGGTCAATGATGCATCCAGTCAAATATAATTTCATTATATTAAGTCCTGGATGGGATAATATAAGAAAACCTGGATAGTAAACCGCTGTTCAAAATTGTAAAATCAGCCTCTGTTTTTTCTGTCATATGTACTCTCTGTAAGTTGGACCTATTAAAATAAATATATATTTATACTTAAAAGTTCATCAGCTGAAAGTTTCCCTTTTGCCTTATCTTGTTTTGCACATATGTGTGTGTAAATACGCCAGCTAAACTTGTTGTACTGTTTATTAGTCATAAGACTCCCGCTGTTTTTATCATTATTGTTTTTTGTATTTATATTCGTGTGGCATCGTCCGTTTTTCTGTCCCTGTTTCGTATACATTCGATCCTTCTTCCAAGAAATCTAATGCTCGTAGCTTAGTTTTTCCTTGGGGCTGGCCAGATCGGAGCGATCTCAAAATTAATCAGCGAAATTGCTAGGATGATCCGGTTCTTGACTGAAGATTGAAGGCTTCGAATGACCCGTCCGTGTTTTTTGTATCGTCTTCTAAATGTTTTACCATCTTGTCCCAGTTTGTATTTTTCCACATATAATATATATATATATATATATATATATACACAGATTTAGTATTTCATACCCAAAGTATTATATTTAATATATAATTTGCTTATCCACATAATTGCCTCTATATCTGCTCAGCTTGATCTTTCTTGTAATTGTTCTTTACCTTGCAGAATCAATTCCCTGTAAAGATATTGGAGTCTAAGTTGGAATTTTTTGAGTTCTATTGTTTTCTACACTGAGAATCTCCCAATCTAATCTGTGGACTGTGTATATATATGTTGGACCATTGAGCTCTGCACAGTTTTTCTCTCTCCATTTTTTCCTAGTAGTCCTTCCTGTTGAAGAGCATAGGCTTGGAACGTAAAAGACTGTCCCATTTTTCTCAAGCATTAGATTAATAAACCTGCTTGTTGTTCCTACACCTGTCTTTGTCTTTTGTTTTCTGTAAATTTGAACTATATATATGTGTGTGTGTGTGTGTGTGTGTGTGTATATAAGAATTTTTTGCGTAATGAGATAAATAAACCAAGGCTGTGTTGATATTAGAAGATTTTTAGATAGGTCTTACAGCTGTTTCCAGGATATTTATTAATTATATCCCTTCATCAGAGACAGTGTGAGAGGATGGTTAAGTAATAGTTAATTTAGATAGGATACAAAATAGAGAGTGAGGTGGTGGAAAGAAAATAGATGTAAGATATGTAGGGATATTGTGTGTAAATATATATACATATATATTATATATATATATATGTATATATACATATATATATATGTGTGTGTATACAGGCTTTTACTTTTAAGGCTTTGTTCATCATGGGTAGAAGACATTGGCCAAGGTGCCATATATTGGTCCTATGGAGCGGTTGTGCAAACCTGGCTTGAAGACATACCACTGAATATTTTCATTTGATGCACTGGTTTAGGCGAATGCTACCTAATTAGCTGTAGCACCAAATGCCTTAATCATGTGAAAATCTTGTGCTGAGTTGCCAGCTCTGTTTAATAAATCCAGACTAATGAAACTTGTAATTGCCCATCTCATTTAACAGATCAAACAAAACAATATAGTATATGCAACACAGCCAGATTGCCAAACAGTACCTCCCACTCATTAAAGGGTTTAGCTGTGGATTTCAAACCTAGAAACAGATGTCTTTGCATTCAGTTGGCTGACTCTTTGATTTCAGTTTACTTAAGCAGAACTAAGTTTGATTAATTGATAATATTATAACACCTTCTGTGACTGGTTCTATTATAATTTTGCTTGAGTAGTCTTAGAATTGCATTTGTTATATTAATATATGATAGATAAATAAATAAGAAGTAGAATTGGGGAAAGCAAGTGGTAGTTTCTGTCAGTGAATCTCATTTAGCAAAGTTTGTGAAGCAGAAGAGAAAGAAAAAAGAGAATCTCTTGAAGCCAAGCCAAGTCTTTTATCTTTTCTTATTATTTTTCACCTGTTTCAGTCAGTGATCTACAGCCATGCTGGAGCAACACCTCGATGGATTTTTTTAGTCAAACAAATTGTCCATAGTTCTTATTTCTGCTTTTAAGGTTGGGACTTATTCTGTTGGTCCTTGTTGTTGAAATGCTAGGTTATGAGGATATAAACAAACCAACACTGGCTATCAAGCACTAGTGCTAGGGGGACAAACACACACACACACACACACACACACACAACAGACTTCCACTTAGTTTCTGTCTACCAAATTCATTTACAAGGCACTGGCTGACCTGAAGCTGTCGTAGAAGACACTTGCCCAAGGTGCTGTGAAGTTGGACTGAACCCAACCCCACATGGTTGCAAAGCAAGCTTCTTAACCACATGCCTATTTTTAAGAGAGAAATGTTTTTAAATAGTTTAAGGAGTAATGTAGACTAACCCTTATATATATATATATATATATATATATATATATATATATGTATGACACTGCCGGATTGAATGGTACTGCTCAGGTATTGAAACCATAATGATGCCTGTGGGGCAGCTGATGATGGAGGTATGTTGGATTGTTGGTATGGGTGTTTTTGCATATGTGGAATAGT
>NC_043004.1:69413488-69460988 GCF_006345805.1 Octopus sinensis
TTTAGTCAAAGGTCCGTCTTGGTTCTGCAGATCATATATAATCAAAGGCTTTCCAGCTACGGTCGTTTCATCTTGGTGTGTATTCAGAACTGCACTGCTCATTGCAGCCGTCCATCCTTCTGTTAAGAAGGCATGGTGTGGTTTCAAGGAATCTGGACCATGGCTTCAGTTGCCAGACAGAGCAGTGTCTTGTGTTCTTCATTTCACGTTGGTTCTCTTTACTCAACAGTAAATGAGTCACAGTGTGACAAACTGGTTTCCTATCCAGGGGACATAATGTGACCTCAGTCACTTAAATGCCTTGGAAACCACATAACCAACCCTGCAAGTCCTACAGCTTGACTCAGTACAGTACATCAGATATCTGCAACAGAAGCAGTAAATTGTGTGAAGGTCCACATAGTCGGTAACCTGTGTTATCTGGTTATGGGGTTTGTGAATTTAGTGATGGTGGTGATGTTGTATGGGATGAGACAAACCGTTCTGACTTGAAAGGAATACAGAATTGGTCGAAGTATCTGATATTGGCTTAATATAGAATATCAATATTTTGATTTTAGTTTCAATATTGTAAGCAGTTATTCTAATTATATCTTGGCTGAATTATAGCTAAAATTATAATTATGGTGAAAATTTTAAAAGAAATTTTTTGTGTGTGTGTTTTTTATTCATGTCTGGTGGACAGTAATATTTGTTGGCTTCAGTTTTTCCAAGGGGTCTGTCACTACTTGGCTGTGTTTCTGATGATGCAGGTGACAATGGAGCATCTGCAACTTACTGGACCTGAGGTGCAGTAGTGGTTATGTGGTTAAGAAGCTTGCTTCCTGACCATGTGGTCTTGGGTTCAGTCCCACTCTATGGCACCTTGGGCAACTGTCTTCGACTTATAGCCCCTGGGCCAATCAAGAGCCTCATTAGTGGATTTAGTAGAAAGAAACTGGGTGAAAGCCAGTTGTGTGTGTGTGTATCATCATCATCCGTTTTCCATGCTGGCATGGGTTGGACAGTTCGACTGAGGTCTGGGAAGCCAGGAAGCTGCACCAGGCTCCAGTCTGATCTGGCAATGTTTCTACAGCTCGATGCCTTTTCTAACGCCAACCACTCCGAGAGTAGTGTAGTGGGTGCTTTTTACGTGCCACCAGCACAAGAACCAGTCGGGCGGACCTGGCAGTGATCATGTTCAGATAGTGCTTTTTACGTGCAACCAGCACGGGAGTCAGTCAGGGGACACCGGCATCGGCCACATTTGGGGGGTTCTTTTTTTATATATATATATATATATATATATATATATATATATGGTGAGTCAAAAGTAGTGCCCAGTTTCTGGGAAGTCATGTTTCGTTGTTTTGCAGATTATTACTGACAGTTTTGAAAGTTACTAGCTCTGGATCATGCATCTTGTTGTTGATAATCTTTGATATTCTAACCTGTAAAACAAGAATTAAGAGTCAAAAGTGTCTCCCAATTGGGAGGCCACACATATCAACCATAAAACTACTTTTGACTCACTCTGTATATATTTGTTAGAATTTTCCATCTGGTCCATGCAAACATGGAACAATGGACATTGAGCTTTGATGATAAATCATACATCCCCCACTCTCACACACACACACTCGCATTCTTTTATTTTTATATCCACACCTTTCCATGCCATTTTGAGAACTACTCTCTGTTGGATCCATATCTTGTGGTTCTGTATTTCAGTTACATTTGTTGATTTGTCTTTTTGGCACTATTTTCTCTTTCAATTGGCCATTCTTGACGATAACCAAAAGGATTTCTCTTGACATATCTCTTGTCACTTTTCGTTAGAATTATATAGTTTAATGCTTTAACAATTAGCTCTTTAAATTCTCTGATGAATCCTTTTCCTACTTGGATAGAGTCTACTCTTGGAGGAGTTTGTTTTCCATTTTCTTTCTGTTTTTTTCTTTTTTCTCTTATTTTTCTATGCCTTTTCTCTTCATTTCCTTTCTGAATGAAGTAAAATGCAAAAGAAAACAAATAATCAAAAACAAAACCACAAATAAACATGAAGAGTGAACTCCATGTTGGATTTTAGCCAATACTAAAAGGATTTGTCAAAGAATTTAAAGACTTATTCTTAACAATTTCAAGTTAATAAATCCATTAAATGACAAGCTGTTCAACTGAAATTGTTTACAGTCAGTTCTTTTTCATTTTTTTTTTTTGTTGTCTTGTCCCTTGTTCCCCTCTTTTTTTCTCTTTCTCCTTCTCTCACCCTCATGCAACCTCATTTTTGTTTTTGTTTTTGCTGTTTTCCTTTATAATCTTTCCAAAAATATCTAAACATTTGAAGAAAAAAAATTGAAAAAAGAAAGCCAAACCCACCCTTTTTGTTTGTCTGCCAACAGGACTTAATCTTTAAGTGTTGTTAAATTGTAGAGGTTAATTAAGTAGAATATATATGAAATGCAAGAGATTGCAGAACGTATAAATCAGATAATGTTTGTTTGATATCCTATCAATCAAACTGATGACTTAGTAAAGATCAATGTACATAGCCATCATCAATAATTGTTGACTGTCAGTCAAAGAAAAACATCTTAAGTAATTAGCATTAATCTAGAATCGCACCTCCATTAATATTGTTGTGTTATAGTCTGCAGACACAAGTCGAGCTGTTAGGTTATTAAATCAGATGAGAAATTGCTCTTTTTACCATAGCAATTAGATTAAATGCCTTTTGGTGTTTGTCGCAGCTCTTTGAGTTCAAATCCTGCCAGAGTCTTTCTTGGATGGAAGGCTTAATTCATTCATTATCAAACTTCTGTGGAAATACACTGCCTTTTAAATGTTAATTTTGGAAATAATGAAGAACTTAGCAAAATTACTTTGCTGTTTTGAATCTGGTGTTTGGAACTGAAATGAACTTGAAATTATGAGGGTGGGTGTTTTAATTTAGATCACTTTATGATAGGAAATTTATGTTATAGGACCAAAGGCATTCTTATGTAGGTTGGCATTGAAAAGGTTAATCTGTTGTCTGGTTTAAAACCACCACATGGCTCAGGTCAAGAAGTTTGCTACCTAACAACATGGTTCAAGGTAACTGTGTGGGACCTTCGATAAGTATCTTCTACCCCGGGCCAACCAAAGCTTTGTAAGTGAATAAGTGAATTTGGTAAATGGAAACTGAAAGAAACCCATTGTGTGCATGCATGTGTGTGTGTGTGAATCACAGGCCTGGGACATATATGCAAATAGTGTGAAATCTATATGCTGATGTGCTGTGGTATAGCACATATGAAACAGCATTAAATTTTGAATTAAAAGCAGCTCTAACAATAAGGTAAACATTATAGGTTGTACATACATAGGGCATTTTGTTCGTATGCCAATTTGTTGCCGAATAGTGTCCTGGGAAAGCTCCCAACACAATGGTGAGTATTAAAGAACATTGTCCAAGACCAGGCAAGACATTTCACCTTGAAGTGAACAAGAATGATAGTTACCAATATTTTGCTATTATTGTAGCTTGTCGGTACCATGTGCTTCAAACACTTTGAAATGAAATGAATCCCTCAACTGCTACTTCATTAACCTTGCAAGGATGAAAGCCAAAGTCAATCTTGGCTGAATTTGAACTCAGAATGTAAAGACAGACAAAATGCTGTTAAGCATCTTGCCAAGTATACTAATGGTTCTGCCAGTTGCCTCTTTAATAATAATAATAATAATAATAAAAATAATAATAACAACAATAATTGTTTCCAATTTAGACACAAGGCTGGCACTTTTGAGAAATGGCAGTTCATGAATTACATTAACCTCCATATTTAACTAGCATTTTATTTATTAACCCCAGAAGGTTGAAAAAGCGTAATTGACATCAGAGGGATTTGAAGTCTGAGAGTCAGCACAAATACCACAAGTCATTCTATCCAATGCCTTAATGACTTTGTAGCAGTAAATTACCAATAAGTTCAGAGAACTTAGCTGCCATATCCTCCTCCCCTCCTGTTCCACTAATCCGTAGCTTATCTCAAGTGCTCTAGATTTCCTCCCAGTTCAGTGGGGATGGTCAACAAATGTTTTTGAATGTCCTACTTTGGTGTGTATGGGCTGTTTCATTAATTACTTCATATTTAGCGTTGATAATTCAACAATGTCAGCAGTAACAACAACAACAACAACAACAATAGCTAATGTACTTTAGTTACTCAACAACTGTGACTGACAGCCAGCCAGGCAGATTGTTTTTTTGTTTTTTCTTTTACTTTGTTTTCTGATTTAAATGCTGTTGCTGCTGCTCTTACTACTACTACTACTTCTGCTACTACTACTATTACTACTACTACTACTACTACTATTACTACTACTACTACTGCTGCTGCTGCTACTATTACTGCTGCTGCTGCTACTACTACTACTACTTGCTCTTACTACTACTACTTCTGCTGCTGCTCTTACTACTGCTACTACTACTACTGCTACTACTGCTGCTGCTGCTAAAACTGCTGCTGCTACCACCACTGCTGCTGCTACTACTACTTCTGCTGCTGCTGCTGCTACTATTACTGCTACTATTACTGCTACTACTTCTACTACTACTACTTCTGCTGCTGCTACTACTACTACTTCTGCTGCTACTACTACTACTTCTGCTACTACTACTACTACTACTTCTGCTGCTGCTGCTACTACTACTACTACTACTACTACTACTACTTCTACTATACTACTTCTGCTACTACTACATATCAAGATAAACAGCACATGACCTTGCAGGTGGGGCCCAGTTAAAATTTTCTTCAGGTCGAGTAGCTAAGAATGTTCAACGAAACACCCGGGTTTCCAAAGGTAAATTGTCCAAAACCCAAAGAATTCCTCTCAACACAGCTATGATGTTCCCTCACTACTTCTGCTTATGATTAGAGATGCACATATTGTCAGCCACCAAGGGACATGCACAACTGGTTAAGGTCAAACAACTGACAAGCAAATCTGTGGTATTGAGCAGAATATTTGCTGTAGCCCATCTTTTATACCAAGACAAAACAATGTTCATGATAACACTTCCAGTCAGTTAAGATCAGAAGCCATGCGAGTCACTGCCTGATACTACTATTATTATTATCATTATTATTATCATCATTATTATTATTTATCAGTTCCATTTGCAGATGAGCAATGTTCTAATAACCTCTGAAAATTACATCAGGCAGGTTCAGTAAATCAGAAGAGTTATGTTGTCAGATGTCAAATTTGGCTTCTGACACAACTTCTGGAATATTTCTTCGTTATGCTTCTTACATTTCTAATTGCATAAGAACTGATAAGTAATCATTAAATTATGACCATTACCACCCACCCTCTTCCATGTCTTCTCTCTCTTTTCTTTTCTTAGATCTGTTACTTTTATACTAATCTGTGATCTTGACGTTCCTGATAAAAAATTAAAAAATGTCTAATAGAGCCAAGTTTCATAACAGTGACCTCAGCAGTTGTTTCGGCATGGATGTTTCAACTAAATACTTAGAAATATTTTAATTATTATATCTTATAAAATAAGGATCAGCACCTCGTTATCTTTTACCTGTTTTATCAGGAGTGCTGGTTATCATCATTATTATTTGATCCTTTTGTATTTAAAGCAGCCGTATCTAGCTGTTCTACCTGTTTTATATATTCTACCTGTTTTATGTTCTACCTGTTTTATATATTCTACCTGTTTTATATATTCTACCTGTTTTATGTTCAAACTGGCAGAATGCAGCCTCTCACACCTTTCCTGTAACATCATTCTAAAAGCAAACAATCACATCATTGAAATCTCAAAGCTTCGGGATAATATCTCATTAATTCAAAATGTTGTGTTGTTGTGAAATCCTGACACTCCTGTGGAATAGCAAGTCAACTGTTCTAAACCATATCAGATCAACTTGCAATTTAGGACACTAAATGAGAACATTAAATAAACTATATCACATTATCTCAGTGTCCTATTTATAGGACACCGAGTATTTCCATTTCTACTTGAAGTAAAGGAGTTCTAATAATTTTTTTTTTTTCATTTTAACCTATTTTCAATCCTCTGTAAAAATTTAAAAGTAATATTCAGAAATTTAAGTACTCTGGGACTTAATGGGTTAATGTATCAGTGGCCGAGTACTCCACAGACATGTGTACACTTAGTCTAGTTCTCAGGGAGATTTTGCATGACACAGAATTTGACAAGGCTAGTCCTTTGAATTACAGGTTTCACTCATTTTTACCAGTAGAGTGGACTGGAACAACATGAAATAAAGTGTCTTGCTCAAGGACACAACACACCACCAGGAATTGAACTCATGACTTTATGATTGAGAGCTGAATACCCTAACCACTAAGCCATGAGGCTTTTACTGATGTTAAGACAGACACACTCACACGATGGGCTTCTTTTCAGTTTCCGTCTATCAGATCAACTCGCAATGCTTTGTTTTACACGTAGATACTTGCCCAAGACGCAATGCAGTGGGATTGAACCCAAGACCATATGGTCAGGAAGCAAGCTGCACCTGCACCTATAACTGCTATGGGGGTTTTAAATGGAGTGAAGAGAAATGCTTGATTGAATGCTCAATCTTGGCCCCAGGGGAGGTGTAGGCAAAATGAATTATTATAAAAACTGAAATTAGAACTTAGCTTCCAAGCCATTCTTGCAGTGCTAATTATTTGTTAATTATTGCTATAGAATTAGAAAATTTCTCAAACATTTATTTTATGTATGTTGTGTAACGTGTAATGAAATGTTTTATTTTTTAGAAAAAAAAAAGATCAGTTTTTTTTGTAGAATTACTCTCTTTGGGAATTTATTATTGAAATATAGAAATAATTCCATTAATAAAGCAGCCATAATTTGAAAGGATAATACCATTTCCATGCCTACCGCTTGAGGCAGCTATTATGTGGTTGTTGAATTTGCTAGAAATAGCAGTGAAATTTCAAATAACAGCACTTCACAGTATATTAGACAGTCGTCATCATCGTCATCATCATTTTAATGTTTGCTTTCCTGTGCTTGTATGGGTCAGACAGATGTTATTGAGGCACAGTTTTTGCAGCTTGATGCCCTTACTGTTGCCAATCTTTCCCTGTTTCTAAGCAAAAACATATTTCACCATGGTCAAGTATGTTTTCGTAGAATTGCAGAATATTGCATTCATTTATAACCATCAAGTGACATCTAGATAATAAACCATCCATAATCAAGTAATGTCTAGATAATAAAACCCGCACACACACACACACACACACACACACACACACACACACACTGATTAAAATCCTTTCTAATTTAGCGACAAGGCTTGAAGTTTAGCAAGTGGGAGTAATTAATGACATCAGTAGTATTTGACTGGACCCTGAAAGGAAGAAAAACAAAGTCAACCTCAATGGAATTTGAACTTAAAATGTAAAGAATCAACAGAAATAATAGCAGGGCCACAATGATTCTGCACCATGTCCTGTGTTGTTTGAAGGACAAACTATTAGTATAAGTAGTTTTCAATTTTAAATAGAATTGAAAATAATCAGTAGTAATTTTTTGAAAAAATACATTTAAAAATAAGCCAAAAAAACAAGTAAAAAATGAAATGGTAGTTCTTCAGTATTTTGATACAAAAATTATGTATCTTTGGCAGTGTTTCTGAGACTTCATGTTTCTTGATTCAAAGATTATATTTCCAGCATTAAATACTTACAAACTATTCCATAAACCCTCAACAGAAGAGAACAAAATATCATTTGCTTGTCAGTTGTAATTAACATTTTCCTAATGTTGTTTACTAGTTAAATTAACAAGCTAAACCATGTTATTTATTATATCAGAACAATATAGTTAAATGCTGAACAGGCCATTAACGAGAAAGCTAAACTTGGTTGGCTTTTTTTTAGATTCTCAGCCAGTTCCATCTAACTTTTGACTTGTTTTAAAATTTTTTTCAGTCTTTGGACTGTGGCCATCCTGGAGGTGCCACCTTGAAAGGTTTTAGTCAAGCAAAATCAACTGTAGTACCTATTTTTTAAAGCCTGGTACTTATTCTTTTAAACACTTTTTGCTGAACCACTAAATTACAAGGATGTAAACAACCCAACACTGGTCCAGCAGTCATAGGGACAAACACAAGCACAAATACACACATAGATATATATATACTTACATGCACACACACACACACACAAATGCATATATGACAGGCTTCTTCTAGTTTACATCCATCCAAGGTACTCACAAGGCTTTAGTCAGCCCAGGGTTACTGTAGATGCTACTTGTTCAAGGTGCCACACAGTGGGACTGAACCCTGATTCATGTGGCTGAGAAGCAAGCTTCCTACCACATACCCATACCTGTACCTATCTGCCCTTTTTTCCTTGAATTCTTTACAATCTAAATAACTGTATAATACCCTCACCACAACTGATTGTTGATGGAATTACTGCATGCATCAGGTTGCTAAGTTTTCTCTTTGAGCATAACTAAATCTCTGATTTATCAAGGTCTTCTCTATTCAGCTTGTAGATCACTTACTTTGATATCTATCACATTTCTTTCTCTTTTTATTATAAGAATTTTTTTCCACAATGCTGGCATGGCTACGTGGTAAGCATTTTGCTTCCCAACCACGTGGTTTTAGGTTCAGTACCACTGCATGGCATCTTGGACAAGTGTCTTCTATAACAGCCCCAGCTTCTGGTTGACAGAAACTGAAAGGGGACCAGTGTATACTTATGTATGTGTGTGTGTGTGTGTATAAATATGCATCTGTGTGTTTGTGTCTGTCTCTTGCTCTATTGTTGTTGGTTTGTGTACCTTCCCATAACTTAGCTGTTCACCAAAAGAGATCGATAAAATAAGTATCAGACTTTGAAAAAAGAGTTCTATGGCTAATTCATTTCACTAAAACTTTTCAAGGCAGTACCACAGCTTATCCCCTGTTTGAGCAAGTAAAAGATAAAAAAAAATAATGCCTTCAGTCAACCATGACCAAGATGCATTTCACCATACTCTGCCAGCAATCTCTGCCTCTCCCCATATTAGCTTCAGTAGGTCCCCAATTTCAGGTTGCATATGTCTACCAGATAACATTACTGTAGTTAAGTGGTGTCCTCCTATGTCAGGGCACTAAAGTTTTCAAAATATAACAAGTCTAATAAAACTCATTTCTTAACTGTGACCAGTAAAATTTACTCAGCATTGAGCAACAATGGTAAAGTGCAGTTCTATATTTAAGAGATGAGGAATTGTGTACATTATTTACATTCAACGGATATATGTCCTCAACTTGTTTGTTGTTAACTCAACATTTCAGCTGATATACCCTCCAGCCTCCATCAGGTGTCTTGGGGAACTTTCGAACCTGGGTTATCATTCCTTAGGTATAATAATAATAGTAATAATAACAATAATAATAACATTGAAAAATACCTTAAAAATGAGAGCTCAGGTTTGAAATTTCCCCAAGATGAAGGCTGGCGGGTATATCAGCCGAAACGCTGTGTTAACAACAAACAAGATGAGGACAAATATCCATCAAATGTAAATAATGTAAATGGTAAATTGGGTGGACTGTGCCCATAAATGCCTTCATTAGTCTTGTACTCACATCGCGAGATGGTTTTGAGCTCTCATGAGAAGCAGAAATTACATACCATCAAGGAGCTCTTGCAACCCTTTTTTTCACAGTCTTGTTTTCAGCCCTGAATGGATGAATGCTCCCTATAAATGTCCCTAAGATCATCCTTGTTAACTTGGAAGTACTTGATTGTTAGATGAGGATTTGATAACTAAGCAATGTCAATGAGAAATGAAAGACCTAAGCTATAATAATAGCCTATTTTTAAGCATTTGCTTATCCATCTACGCATTTGTGTATGTCTCCCCACTACAGCTTGACAACCATCATTGGTTTGTTTATGTCCATGTGATCTAGCGGTTCAGCAAAAAGAGACTGATAGAATAAGTAGAAGGCTTAAGGAAAAAAATATGTTCTAGGATCAATTTGTTGAATCAAACTCACCATAGATGTAAAAGACTGCCTTTGTTCATGAACGACCATGGGATTTCACCTAGAAAGTTCTCCTCTGAGGCACAAGTCCAGACAAGGGTGTTTATGGAAGACCAGCATTCGCCCATGCATACTAGCCTCCCCTCTTCATGCCACTGATGTTATCCAAAGGAAAGGCAAAGGCCGATACAGCTTGGCACCAGTGATGTTGCAACTCATTTCTACAGCTGAGTGAACTGAAGCTATGTGGAATAAAGTGTGTTGCTCAAGAACACAACACAAAGCCCTGTCTGGGAATCGAACTCACTATCTTATGATTGTGAGCCCAACACTCTAACCACTGAACCATGCACCTTCTCATCATATATATGTGTGTGTGTGTGTGTGTCTGTGTTTGTCCTTAACCACCACATGACGACTGGTGTTGGTTTGTTAACATCCCATAACTTAACAGTTCAGCAAAAAGCAACCATTAGAATAAGTTCCAGGCTTGAAAAAAAAAAAAAATTTAATTTCTAGGGGTTCAGCCAGTTAACTAAAGATCCTTCAAGGCAGTGCCCCAGCATGACCACGGTCTAAAGACTGAAAGAAGTAAAAAGACAAAAGGCAAAGAAGCTAACCATATGATTGTGTTAAGAAATGAAAGCCATAATCGCTGATAACGACCTGATCTATAATAACCTCCAGTAAATCATTTACCTGTTCATTCTCAATAAGAACCAAGTGACAGAGATGAGAAATGGAAGCAGTAATCTTTGATAATAGCTTTTTCTGTAATAATCGACTTTTAAGCTTTTACTTATTCATTTTCACTCATTCAACATAAACCAAGTTATTTTCGTACATTCCCCACTATTGTTGGCTTCATTTTTATTGCCACCCACACACGTCCTAGAATTGAAAGATCGCTTATTCAGTCGTGAAAGAGCAGACATATGATCAAAGGCATTCCAGCTGTGGCCAGCTAGTCTTGTTTCTTGGAATTTCTTTAACTAAGACTACATTATCCAATGTATCTGTTATATTAAGGTAGTAAAAAGAAAAGTTCAGCGAGGCGTCGCTCTTGAGCAAGTAAGGTTTTGTGGCATATACTCCACTCACAGTACAGCCTGGTTAGCTCTGTCAAAGATGGACACCATTTGGAAATTAGATCTTAACAGAGAGCTTAACCCTTTCGTTACTAACCCGGCTGAAACCGGCTCTGGCTCTGAGTACAAATGTCTGGTTTTCATAAGTTGTGAATTAAAATCTTCCACCAAACCTTAGTCACATTTAATGTTCGTAACACTAGCTTAATGATAATGAAGTTATTTTACTAAATTCTTTGTTATATTTAAAATAATTGAGAGAAAAACAGAGAATCTCAAAATAAATACAGTAACGAAAGGGTTAAGATTAACTTTTTTGGGGCAACAAAAACTGTGCTCTTATACATCTGCACTCTTATACATCTGCACAATATGGATTTTAGCAAAGGCACTGGAAAGAAAAGTAGATGGAATGCTGCACAAGACTTTTGAGAGCAGCACTGAGCATCAGATTTTGGCAGTCCCATATGATAAACCAGGTTCTTTATGGTAATCTTCTAAGAGTTACTTCTGCTATAAAGAAACAGACTGAGATTCTGCAGACACCACTTTTGTAACAAAGTCTGTCAAATATTGATGTGAGAAACAACACATGGAAAATGATTTGATGGTTGTCCTGCTAGGACATTTATCAAGTAACTGGTCAAAGACTCTGTCTTACTGAAGAGTGACGTATGAAGAGCAGTGCAGACAAGGGAGGGAATTCTGGAGACTGGTGCTTGATAGTGTTTATCTGCAGATGACAATGATGATGATGATGATAAAAGTGACTATGCTGCAACTAAACATCTAAAATATTTTCTATGTAGCTATGAGCAGACATTGACCCTCTCTGTTGCCATTGACCCAGAGGAACAACCAGGATGAGATAGGTGGAGGGAGAGAGCCTACACAGACACTCAGCTGTTGTTTGTTATTGCATCTTTATGATCACGAACCAAACAATCTAACCATTAAGTCAAGTGCCTGTGTTTGGAAATAGTGAAACACTGTCAGCTATTTTTATCATGTCAACTGATTGCATAGTGCCTTCATTTGCTCATGAAAACTATTTGTGGTTATTTAGTCTCAAATCAGCTTTGATCAAGCAAACTTATGAACATATTCCAGCTATGACCATTCCTCCTTTTGGATAGTGTACTTGTGAGAACATTACTATTTCCTAAAGTGGCAGGCTGGTAGAAACATTAGCACGTCGGTTGAAATGCTTAGTGGTATTTTCTGTCTTTACATTCTCAGTTCAAATTCCGCCGAGGTCGACTTTGCTTTTCATCATTTTAGGGTCAATAAAATGAGTACCAGTTGTGTACTGGGGTCGATCTAATTGACTGGCCCCTTCCTGCCAAATTTCAGGCCTTGTGCTTTGAAGAGAAAAGATTATCTACTATTTCCATTTTATTTTTTTCAATACTGGCAGATGGAGTAGGTCGTAGGAGAGTTGACTGCCATTTCTAACAGATCAAGTGACCTGGTTCCCTCCTTGGTTAATAGAGGATAAGATGCAGTGCAGCTACTCAATTTTATACTTATTCTTTTTATCGTTTACTTGTTCCAGTGTGAAGGTATGTGGTTTAGTGGTTAGGGTATTCCGCTCACAATCATAAGTTGTGGGTTTAATTCCCGGTGATGCATTGTGTCCTTGAGCAAGACACTTTTCACGTTGCTCCACTCTACTCAGCTGGCAAAAATGGGTAGCACCTGTATTTCAAAAAGCTGGCGTTGTCACACTCTGTGTCATGCTGACTCTCTCTGAGAACTGCGTTAATGGTATACGTGTCTGTGGAGTGCTCAGCCACTTGCATGTTAACTGCACGAGCAAGCTGTTCCATTGATCGGATCAACTAGAACACAGTACTACTTTAAAGGATTTATTCAAACAAATCAACAACAGTACTTGTTTCTCAGTCAGGTTTCTCGACTAGCAGTTTCTTTCACTAAACAAAGGTACAGGGATGTAAACAAACCAACACAGATGACAACCAGTCTTTAGGGACAAACACACACACACACATATATATATACACATATATATATACACACACACATATATATATATACATATATACATCAGGTTTCTGCACAGTTTCCACCTATCAAATTCACTCACAAAGCATTGTTTGGCACGGAGCTATAGTAGAAGATACCTACCCAAGGTGCCACACATTTGAATTGAACCTGAAACCACATGGTTGCAAAGCAGGCTCCTTAACCACACAGTCATGCCTTCACTTATTTGTGGACCTCTTTTTCTTGTTCCAAGTATGTGGTGTCATAGAAATTTCACTGCTATATCTAGCAGATTTTGTGAACCCATAGAAGATGCCTTATTGGCTTGATATGCACAGTGTAATCACTGACGGTGGATTGTTGATATTATTGCTGTTTAACCCTAAGTCAAGCTCAACTGAACACTGCCCTGAGGTTCTGCAAAGTGGGACTGAACTTGAAACTATGTGGTTGTAAAGTGAGCTTCTTTATCCCACAGCCATGCCTGCCCCCTATGCACACTGCTATGGCTGTGCCTATATTCAACATGTCTGAAACAACACAGAACTTCAGTCACCAAGGGATCAGCAAGTACATACAGTCATAAATTCGAGTTTGCATCAGTTGAAATTCCCAAAAGAAAAAAAAAAAAAATTGTATCTTGTTAAGAGACTGAGGGCCAACTTTTCCTTTTGTCCTTTTGGGGTTGATAAAATAGGTACCAGTTGAACACGGGGGTTAATGTTATTGACTTAACTATGCCTGGGTAAGAGCATAAAAACTGTACCTCTGTGCCCAACCATGTGTGAATTCTTACATGCTTTTTCAAGGAGCAGCTGGCTGAGAAACCTCTACCACATACTTGGCAGTGGTAAGGTCGATCGTCCGTATGTGTCCTGATGTGCAAAACTAGAGTATTCTTCTGAGAAAATGTCTTTTCACAAATATCACAGACATGGGTCCTTTTCACAGAGGATACTTTGGTTGATTTTAAGAACTGAGTTTCCAATGAAGGATCTGCTTTGAAAATAATTTGTAATTCTGGTGGATCCTCCATCTTGGCTATTCACTTTCCAGTCCTTATTCCATGCTTAAATTCAGTTAAGATTACAAGTACAAATCTACATGATCGTAGGCGAAACGTACACAAATCCGCAACTTAAGTCAGTCATTTTCCGCAACAGTTTCCTTCCTGTTGTTTCTTCAAACCATCAGACTCATCAAACCAGACTGTGGTTGGTAAAGAGAATATGCTGAAGCCTTCATAGTGCAGTGGATAGAATGTAAGCAGCCCAATCCAATCCAGAAGAAACTAGCATCAAAACTTATTACAGAAACCTAATTTCTTCAGTTCTACACAAACCAAATATTCTGTTATTAAGCGTCACTCTGTTCCACTTTTGGCAGCAGGATTACTGTTGTCGCAATTGTTTTGTTTTTTTTCACCAATATAAATTATCTTAGATACCCTTGTTATTACATCTAATTAAGCAGATCCACATTTCTGACTCCTTTCTCTGGTTCATGCTGCTTTTACCAATGACAACAGCTTAAATAGTATTATCTGCTGATGCTCCATTTATTTCCTATATAGGGCAATACATTTCTAAATTGATAATTAGTACAATAATTACTTTGATTATTTTATCCTTGAACACAACAGAGAGGTCCAAACCGACAAGGGAGGTCTTTAGATGAACTGCTAGAAAAAGCAGCCAAATCTCTCTCTTATTCACAATGCACACTGCATCAATAAAATTCTAGTACTTATTGCTGAGCTTTCGACCTTGAGCTGTTATGTAAATGAGCTGGGTCAATCACAAATTTTGCTTACATTTTAATATGTAGTCTTCCTCTACTATTGTTGGTAATTTGGCAAAGAAAGACAAGTGAATCTTCACAAATTACTTATCTTTTACTTGTTTCAGTCACTGGACCGCAGCCATACTGGGGCACCACCTTGAAGGGTTACATATATGTATATATAGGTGCAGATGTGGCTGTGTGGTAAGAAGCTTGCTTCCCAACATGGCTCCAGGTTCAGTCCCATTGTGTGACTCCTTGGGCAAGTGTCTTTCACTGTAGCTTCGGGCCAACCAAAGCCTTGTGAGAGGATTTGGTAGACAGAAACTGAAAGAAGACTGTCATAGATATATGTGTGTATCTTTGTATCTTCACAGCTGATGTTGGTATGTTTACATCCACATACCTTAGCAGTTCAGCAAAAGTGACTGATTGAACAAGGCTTAAGAAATGTCCTGGGGTCAATTTGTTCGACTAAACCACTTCAAGGCAATGCTCCTGTATGGCCGCAGTCAAAATGACAAACAAGTAAAAGAAAAAAGGATATATATATACACACACACACACACAATGGGCTTCTTTCAGTTTCCGTCTGCCAGATCCACTTACATGGCTTTATTTGACCTGAGGTTATAGTAGAAAACATTTGCCCAAGATGCCATGCAGTGGGACTGAACCATGTGGTTGGTAAGCAAGCTTCTTACCATACCTCCACACCTTTGACTATATTCATAGCTTTTTCTACTTAGCGTTCATCCATTGATAATGAATTATTTCATGTTCTCTCAGACTTTCTAAATTCTTATGATGTAACAATTAAAATAATTTTAATTGACTTTGTCATTATTAAGCCAGAGTTTGGAAGAGAAACAGAAAAATTTTTTTTAGAAAAATGTTTTACCAAATTCCTTCAAATTCTTGAATATATTAAAAAAAAAAGAAAAATAATTGAAAAAAAGCGTGTTTCATTAGAAGCCTACTAATGAAAAGTTAATATATCTACAGCCACATAGCTATATCTGTCTTTTGGTACATCAGTTAGCACTTAGATACCGCAATCTTCATTCCTTTTAGCACAGTCAGTCTTTGATGTTGATTTCCGCTAAAAAACGGACTCTATCTACCTTGCTTTGTCTTGATTTCATCTTCTCCAAATGTGTTGCCATACAGTTAATTACTTCTGACATATGCTTTATATAATTGGCTCTTTGAAATGGGGAGAGAGAGAGAGAACAGGAATGTGTGTCTACATTACCAAAAGAAGTAAGAGTCCTTTAGACATCCCTTGAGAATATTAATTAACTTGATACAAGAATATATATTTAGCATGCCACTCAAGTTTCATATTTGTAATTCCCTGAGAAATTTTTTATATCATAAACACCATAATGTTGCTCCATGTCTACACGGGTCAAATGAAATTTATTGAGGCAGATTTTCTAAGAGGCTAGTTGTCCTCCCTGTCACCAACGTCTGCCTAGTCAAAGCAAGATGATATTATGACTCGTCCTTGAGATAGAAATGACACAGTAGCCAGATGGCCAGACATGTTTTCACAGAAGATTGTGAATGAACAAGGACCCTTGTATGATAGCAATGTTCGTTTATACACAATCATCTGATGTCAAGACAAAACATGCATACACTCTGCGTGTGTGTGTATTCAACAGGCTTATTTCAGTTTTTCTCTGCTAGATCTACTCAGAAATCTTGGTTGGCTTAGGGTTATAGTAGAAGACACTTGGCCAAGGTGCCACACATTGGGACTGCAAAATGGATTTCTTAACCATGCAGCCATTTTTACAGCTATATATGTATATATATATATATTATCCAAAGTGTACAATATTATACATCTGTAACAACTGATCTTACCTAGCAGTTTCACATTAGGAAGTCAATGGAGTGTTAGGTAACAATCCAATTTTGTAACCCTGCACCCATCAGAGGTAGCCATTTACAAGTGCATTTTTTCTTGACTTATGGACTCTTAAACAACTTACACACACATAATCAATTCAAATAAACAAACAATTAAATTAACAATAAAGAGTGCACAAGGAATGTATTAGTTTGGCACTAAAAAGAGAAAGTTTTTGACGTTTTGACCATAATTTTTTGTTAGAAAGGAAAAAAGGAAAAATCCAAAAAGGCAAAAAAAAAAAAAATTACCAACAGCACATGTGTAATCCCTCTAAATACTGAAAGGGCTGTATATTGCATCTTGAATCTCATTTAGCTGCAGTAAAGCAAATGCCCACTCGCTCTCTTACTCAGCTTCCTTGTTGGTTGATATCTGTAATAAATCATCTGATGACAATAACCAGATTTACAAATGAAAACCATTTCAAACTTGACATCAACGACCATTATTCTTGCTAACATGATTTTGGCAATAAGTGTATGAGAGGAATTATGTAACACATCATACAGCATTTGAATGAATTAGTTCAAAATAAATGTGTTTAAAAAAAAAAGCAGTTAGACTTGCTTTAAAATAACATATTTGATGTTAATACAAACACTTCAAAATGAGAAATTTTTGAATTGTAGAATGAAATGCCAGTCTTAGATGGGTTAGTATCAAAAAAAAGGAATTGACAGACACATGATATTCTGAAACAGTGACGACATTTGCAGTATTATGTTTCCAAAATTCTAATTCTTTCAACTTGGACCACATCCATTCATGTTTCAACTTTCTCATGATACTTTAAATGAGTGAAATTATCATTGATTAGTTCAAAACTTAATCTTATAAGTCATTCAGAATTATTAGCTAAATATTATTTTAGATTAGTCTAAATTTCATGAAAAAAAAAATTTCTGTTTCTATTATGCCAAAATTCTGGCTTAATTCTCTCTCTTTTTTTTCTCTTTATTAAATACATCCCAGATATAATTAAATCATTTTACATTTTATTTTGATTGTCAGAATAAAGTGAACAGTTCTTCATTTTTCTCACAGCTTTGATGCTGTTTTATCATTTTATATATATAAAAGCACCCACTACAGTCTCAGAGTGGTTGGAGTTAGGATGGGCATCCAGCTGTAGAAACTCTGCCAGATCAAGATTGGAGCCTGGTGCAGCCATCTAGTTTGCCAATCCTCAGTCAAATCGTCCAATCCATGCTAGCATGGAAAGCGGACATTGAATGATGATGATGATATATATATATATAATATATATATATATATAATATATATATATATATATATATATATATATATATACACAATTTATAAACAAGGGCAAAAGAAAAAAATTTCTAATGCCAAATATGCCGAAACTAGAAATGAGTTGCACCATCACTGGTGCCAAGCTGTATTAACCTTTGCCTTTCCCTTCGATAACATCAGTGGCATGAAGAGGGGAGGCTGATATGCATGGGTGACTGCTGGTCTTCCTTAAAACAACCTTTTCCAGACTTGTGCTACAGAGGATATCTTTCTAGGTGCAATCTCATGGTCATTCATGATTGAAGGGGATCTTTACCCTATATATATCTTCATCATTTAACATCCCTTTTTCCATGCTTAAATGAATTAGACGGAATTTATCAGGGCAGATTTCTACGACTGGATGCTTTTCTTCTCTCCAACCCTCACCTGTTTCTAACTAAAGCTAAACATGATTTTCGTGGAAGACTTGGAACAGTCTTGTTTTAATGATGATGATGATGATCATCATTTATAAAAATCACATAATGTCTAGACAAAGGTATACATGCATGCACACTAATCTAAATACATATATATGTAAATTATGAGCTTGCTTCCCAACCATGAGGTCATGGGCTCAGTCCCACCGCACAGCACCTCAGGCAAGGGTCTTTTATCATAGGCCTGGACCAACCAAAGCCTTGTGAGCAGATTTGGTAGGGGGAAGCTGAAGGAAGCCTGTCCTATGTTTGTGTGCGTACCCATGGGCTGACATTATGTGATTGTTGTAAACATTGCTTGGTGATGCTTATTGTTTTCATTTCCAGTCATCTATGGGAAACGTGTTTGGACATGAAGAAATATTAGCCTTGCTGGGGAAAAAGTTGAGGGCTCACAACAGGAAAGGCTGTTTCTACAGATACTCCATAGAAATCATTGCCAGCATCCTTTCGGGGTCGATAATTGCCTTTCATCCTTTTGGGGTTAATAATTGCCATTCATCCTTTTTGGGATCGATAAATTAAGTACCAGTTGCGTACTGGGGTTAATCTAATCGACTGGCCCTCTCCCCAAAAATTTTGGGCCTCGTGCCTAGATTAGAAAAGAATATATGAGATGTCAGATGTAAACAATGAGATTGTAGATGAAAAGTGAATAATAGGCATATATGCCATATTTCGGGTTGGTGGGGGGGTCTTCAGCATCCATCTAACCTATTAATCCATCAGCACCTATCTATCCCATTCATCATCCTCGAACACATATAGTGGTGTAAAGTTATTGGATATATGTGTGGTGGCTATTTAAAGCAATATGTTTGAGGATGATTAATAGGTTAGATGGGTGCTGATGAAGGGGCAACCCATCCATGCCTCCCACCAAAATATGGCATATATTGCCCATTATCCATTTTTTGTCTTTGATCCCATTGTTTGTTTACATCTGACGCCTCGTATACAAAATGTAGCAGAAATCAGTGCTGGCTACAATTGCTATCGAGTATCTCTTTTACTTGTTTCAGTCATTTGACTGTGGCCATGCTGGAGCACTGCCTTTAGTCAAGCAAATCGACCCCAGGACTTATTCTTTGTAAGCCTAGTACTTATACTATCAATCTCCTTTGCCGAACCGCTAGGTTACAGGGATGTAAATACACCAGCATCGGTTGTCAAGCGATGTTGGGGGGGACAAACACAGGCACACAAACATACACATACACACACACACACACATATATATATATACATATCTACGACAGGCTTCTTTCAGTTTCCGCCTACCAAATCCACTCACAAAGCTTTGGTCATCCCGAGGCTATAGTAGAAGACACTTGCCCAAGGTGCCACGCAGTGGGACTGAACCCAGAACCATGTAGTTCGTAAGCAAGCTACTTACCACACAGCCACTCCCACGCCTGCAGAAATAACCTTAACAACTAATATAAAGTGCACTGTTAATGCAGTCGAACGTGGTATTGACTTATAAAATGTCTAATATACTTTACAGCAGAGGCAGACTGAGAGTATTAAGGCCCTCGGACATAGCCGTTTACTGGGCCCTTTTAGTAGAACTATTATCATAATATACTGCTTTACAGTATATTATGGTTGCATAACAAAATACCACATACTTACAAATTATTAACAGGAAAGGCATCCGTACAAAATTTTCCTCGACAAATTATGCCTGATCAATGCATAAGTGAATGTTAGATGATGTTAATGATGAAACCCTCTCTAGGAACCTTGTAGGGGGCACCTAATAAATTCCTTTACCATATTTCAGTTAAGTACTTTTAATATAGTGAGTTTAAACTGCATTAAGATCAATCTTGCTTTTCATTCTTCAGCAGTCAAAATTCTAACAAAAGACTTTTTTGTTTTTTGTTTTGGCATATTCTTTCAGTTCAGCTGTATCAAGTATTAATGCAAATGGCATTACTCATTATATTGTTTGTATCCAATTGGAATAATTAATAATTTACTAATGAGGTGGATTCATAATTGGAAATGAATCCTTATTGCTCATTGACAAGATTGCTTCAATGTGCTTGCAGTGTTTAATAGCCTTGTTTTAATTATATTGCTTAATTAGAAATGAAAGGGAACACATATTTTCAAAAGATTTTTAATTCTTTGGTTTATATAATGGGAAGTAAAATTTCTTAACTCTTGAAAATTCGTAAACCAATTTACAAGTCCATCAGATCTTTATCATGTTTAACCCTTTAGCATTCCAACCGGCCATATCAGGCCTGTTTTCTGTTCAAACTGGCTGTATCTGGCCTCTCACACCTATCCTGCTGTATCATTGACAAAATCTCAAAACTGCAAGATAAATACATGGTTAATTCAAAACAACCTGAATAGGTAATCATTACATTTAACAGAATAATCTGAATACTAAGGGATTAAACAAATCCAACCACAACTTTATTTCATCAGACAATAAAAAATTCCCCCAAAATAAGAATTCTATTGTCATTTATAACAGGTGTTTGGTTCTTTTTTTTTTTTTGTTTTTAAGAAAAACACTGTATTAAATGAATAGTATATGAGAAAAATAGGCCTCGTTCCAAGACCCCAAGTTATCATGAGCATTATGAGTGGTTGCTGGTATTTGCTTTGTTGCCCCAAAGACTTAATGTATCCTTATTTATGGCTGTTTGGTTTCAAAAATAAATGTTACGTGAATTAGTGATAAATGAAGAAAAGAACATATGGGGAAAATGGGTTTTGTTTTGGAACTCCAAGTTGTCCTGAGCATTGAGGATGGTTGGTGGGACCTGCTTTGGTGGCCTAACGAATCCATTATCAACTTTATCTCTCCAAACATCAAAAAAAAAAAAGAACTAATACATCTGTCCTTGCTTATCATAGCAGTTTTGGTTCCACGAAAGCATGTTACAGTGATAAATAAATCATAGAACATATGGGAGAAGAGGTTTCATTCTGGGACCCCAATTTGTCCTGAGCATTGTGAGTGGTTGTTGGTCTGTACTTTTACAGTCCAAGCAGAATCTTTGACTGATTGTACCACCTACACCCATCTTATTCTGGATCTGTGATAAACAAGTAAAGATGTACTAACATAACTGAATGGACAAATCTCTGTGATTGCTTGACTTGCTAGAAATAGCAACCAAATCTCTCACAAATCACTCCATATCCTCAGCATTTAAACTGGCCATATCTGGCCCAAATAATCTGTTTTATGTTCAAACTGATTAGATATGGCTTCTTGCACCAACCCAAGGACATTCTAAAAATATACATTCACATCATCAAAACCTTGAATTTACATAATACATGTTTAATTCAAAACGATGTATTTACATTATAAATAAATAGGCATTACATTTGACAAAGGAATCTGAATACCATATGCTTAAATTAAAGAACTGTCTTCTACTTTAGCCTCAGGCCGACCAAAGCCTTGTGAGTAGATTTGGTAGACGGAAACTGAAAGAAGCACAGTGTATATATGTATGTGTATATGTATATGTTGTGTATCTGTGTTTGTCCCCGCAACATCGCTTGACAACCGATGCTGGTGTGTTTAGGTCCCCGTAACTTAGCGGTTCGGCAAAAGAGACCGATAGAATAAGTACTAGGCTTACAAAGAATAAGTCCTGGGGTTGATTTGCTCAACTAAAGGCGGTGCTCCAGCATGGCCACAGACAGTCAAATGACTGAAACAAGAGTATAGGATAATATAGTCCATGATGCATGTAAAAAGGAAAGGTGGGGATAATAGAGCTGTTAGTGTGGACTGACCAGTATTAGGCAGCAACTAATACAAACACACAGCAAATGAGCAAAGTTGTGTAGATCATCCAGCTTGCTAGAAATAGTAACCAAATCTCCATCTCACTCTGCTAACTTAAATGATTAGAGTTATATCCCTTGTAGAAGTATGCCATCCAACGTCTTAGATTTGGTTTGACTTTTTCATTACGAGATTGTTAATAAAACATACTACTTGTATATTTGAATTTATTTTTTAAAATAATCAAGAATTTGGAAGGATTTTGTAAGATAACTAAATTTATGGTTGAAACCATGTCTGTATCTATGGAAAAATATATATAGAAAAAAATATGCACATAGATATATGTACACATACAGCAAAAAGATTAGCAGTTTTCTGTTTTTGCTTGTGTCAGGTAATAGAAGACTATGAAATACTATGAGACCCATCCAACCTTGCCAGTATAGAACAGTAGATGTTAAATGAGAATGGTGATGATGGTCATAGGATTTTTCAAAGACTTATGCATATTGATTCTGAAGTGCCATCAAAATTACAAGTATGCAAATTAGGCTATCTACTATTGTGGTGTTTGTACATCAGTAGCATAACATGTTTAAATTCTTCTTTCACCCACAGTGAGGTTTTATAATATTTAAATTTATTTCATTTCTTATGTAACTCTTTATCATTCCTATAAGATTTTCCTTAATAATTCTAGATTAGCATCATGAGTTTTTGAAAGGTTGCAGAAACCAATGTCAATGAAATATTTCTTGGTAAACATCTCGACTCACCAAAAGCCCAAGAGAAACTTAACTCTATTAAAACATGATGTAATTAGTAATTGAATTTAATTAGAACTGGCATAATTTGTATTATAAGAATTCTGTTGACTTAATTATGGGTTTAGGCATGGCTATGTTGTTTAGAAGTTTACTTCCCAAATGCATTGTTTCAAGTTCAGTTCTACTGTGTGGCAACTGTCTTCTGTAATAACTTTCGCCTGACAGAAGTCTTCAGAGTGGATTTGGTAGATGAAAAACTAAAAGAAGCCCATTGCCTCACGTCATCACCATCATCATCCAGTGTTTTAAACCTGGGTTTTGTCCCCATAAACGAGGGTGGCTGGATCTGCCTCAATGCCATAACAACCAAGGTAGGCAGGTGCAGTCCACCCCAACCTTTGGGCTGGCTGGTGCCCATTCTCCTTTGCTATCATGAGGCATTTTTGGAGCTGGATTTTCTCCAGGGAGCAAACCCTTGCTTATCCCCAACCTCAGTTTCTAGACATGAGTGGTCCTGAGTCTGAGGCCTCGACCACGATCTTTAAGAAATATGGTGGAAAACTGGCTCAGGAAGGCAGGGATGCTACTCTCTGAAACCCCTTTCGGAGCCCTCCTACCTGATATAATTTACAATTGTGTCTCAATGGTAGAAAGTGACTGAAATGATGAGAGAGTGAGTAGCAGTTGGAGACATTAAACGTAGCCGAGGAAACGTGGAAACAGGATGATTGCAGTGAGCTGTAATGGCTGGAGTTGTGCGTATTTTGATTAGAGTGAAATTTCAAATATCATAAATGTTGTGAGAAATATATCTTCACCTAATTTTGTAGTTTACATCAGAAAGGTAAAAAAAACAGAAAGAAAACACAAGAAGAATTGAAAACCTGTTAAGTGTAAGTGTTGATTTCAAGTGATGGAAGTTCACATATATATGTGCATGTATGCTGATACTCACACACACACACACACACACACACACACAAGCAATATAACTCCACAGAACTGGTTGCTGGTTGTTTTAGAAAAAAAGAAAATACTGACAGAAAAGAAAGAAAATAGTCCAATATTGAATTTCATTCACTCTCAAAATGCAGACGATGTTCTCAAAACAGAATATATTTAATATCACATATGCTCATACACATGCATACCTTGGTATAAAAATTATTTTTGAAAGGAAAGAATTTAATGTGTATGTGTACATACACACATACATACACACACACATATAAATATTGGTATAATTACAGTTTGGTGCCCCCCTCAAATTTGTTTTCTCATAGCTTTTTGGAAAATTAATATTATTTTAATGAAATTTTGCAGATATATTTAGGCACAGGAGTGGCTGTGTGGTAAGAAGCTTGCTTCCCAACCACATGGTTCCAGGTTCAGTCGCACTGCATGGTACCTTGGGCAAGTGTCTTCTACTATAGCCTCAGGCTGACCAAAGCCTTGTGAGTGGGTTTGGTAGACAGAAACTGAAAGAAGCCCATCATATATATATATATATATATAATATATATATATATATATATATATACCGGAGTAAACGCATAAATGTGAAACAAGGTGGAAAAAAGAGTACTCAAATACCAGTGGTAGAGTAATATGCTTTATTTAAAAGCAGCAGAAAATTCAACAAAACCTGTTACTCTGAGTTTCACATTCCTGTTATATATATATATATATATATATATATATATACATACACATATATATATGTATGTGTTTGTGTGTCTGTGTTTGTCCCCCCACCATCACTTTACAACTGATGTTAGTGTGTTTACATCCCCATTACTTAGCAGTTTGGCAAAGGAGCCCGATAGAATAAGTCCTGGGGTCAATTTGTTCAACTAAAGGCAGTACTCCAGCATGGCCACAGTCAAATGACTGAAACAAGTAAAAGTATATATATATATATATATATATATATATTTGTCTTTTGAGGGTGTGGTTTACAATTATACTGATAAAATTTTTTTAAAGACATTTTTTGAGAGTTTCAGATCATTCCATAACTTTTGTATTTTTCAATTATTATTTTTCTTTTGTTCATATTTATTTGAAATCTCAACATCATCATGGGCCCTATCCATATTGTAAGAAAAACATTATCAACTTGAAAACACTTGATTCTCTTAAAACTCTTTAGTTTTGATAAAGTAAAATATTACAAATTTAAAAGAATTTCAGTTCTCAGATTCTGGTCTCCTTCCCCTACAATATTCCCCTTGCTAATCATAAATAACACCCGTAAGAAAACGTCCAACTTGCTGTTGCTTGAGGATCTGGGCAGGGCTGTGGAGTCGAAACAGAAAACTTTGACTCTGACTCCTCTAATTTTAGCACCTCCAACTTCACCTCCTTTATGTAATTAAGTGATTGTGGTCTATTTTACCGACTCTGACTCCAGCTACCCCTTAATCGTTTATGACTCCATGACTCCAGCTACCCTTTAATTGTTTCTGACTCTGACTCCATGACTCCAGCTACCCTTTAATTGTTTCTGACTCTGACTCCATGACTCCAGCTACCCTTTAATTGTTTCTGACTCTGACTCCAGCTACCCTTTAATTGTTTCTGACTCTGACTCCATGACTCCAGCTACCCTTTAATTGTTTCTGACTCTGACTCCATGACTCCAGCTACCCCTTAATTGTTTCTGACTCCATGACTCCAGCTACCCTTTAATTGTTTCTGACTCTGACTCCACAGCCCTGTAAAGCTCATATCAAGCAAAGCAACAACAATGTAAATGATAATAGTAATAAACTTAGCTATTTGAATTTAATGATTGTTGTTGCCCCTTTGTGTCAAACCAAGAAATAAGATCTTATTTAACTATCAACTCATGTATGTCTTCTTTATCTCAATAATACAACAAAAAAAGCTTAATATCTTTCCATTTCATATTGGTTTCGAACTTTGGCACAAGGCCAGCAATTCCAGGTGTGGGCATAAGTTGATTACATCATATCCTAGTGCGCAACTGGTACTTATTTCATTGACCCTAAAAGGATTCAAAGGCAAAGTTGACCCTAGTGGCATTTGAACTTGTATCATTAAGTTGAAAGAAATACTCTCTTTCTCTTTTACTTGTTTCAGTCATTTTGACTGCGGCCATGCTGGAGCACCGCCTTTAGTCGAGCGAATCGACCCCGGGACTTATTCTTTGTAAGCCTAGTACTTATTCTATCGGCCTCTTTTGCCGAACCGCTACGTGACGGGGGACGTAAACACACCAGCATCAGTTGTCAAGCAATGCTAGGGGGACAAACACAGACACACAAACACATACACACACACACATATATATATATATATATATATATATACATATATACGACAGGCTTCTTTCAGTTTCCGTCTACCAAATCCACTCACAAGGCATTGGTTGGCCTGGGGCTATAGCAGGAGACACTTGCCCAAGATGCCACGCAGTGGGACTGAACCCGGAACCATGTGGTTGGTTAGCAAGCTACTTACCACACAGCCACTCCTGCTAAGCATTTTGTTTGGCATGGTAACGATTCTGCTAGCTTATTGCCTTATCATTATATTTCTTATTAAAACCATTTAGTTGTTCTAAAGAGTTACACAGGAGATTCTGTTAAATATTCTTCAACCATTTCTCACCTTAAAATATTTTTAGATAATTAACTGCTTTAATTACTCATTATTTTCAAGTAATATGATATTGAAGCCTTTCGAATTGTATTTATTGGAATGAAGGAAAAGTGGCATATTTCTACAAGTGTCTATATTTCTAGTGTTGTTGTGGTTGTTGTTATGGTGATTTAGTCCCCGCTCAACCATATCAGCCCCCCCCCCCCCCATATGCAGGGTAGGAACTAGAAACTGCATTATACAATCTAAGAGAGGAAATTGCGATTTGTAAAGAAATTTAGCTGCTACTTTGGATCTTAGATGTTTTGCTTGTTTCACTCATTAGATTGTGGCCATGCTGGGGCACCAGCTTAAAGGGTTTAGTCAAATCATCTGCACCTCATCCCCCTCATTAGCTATTTTTTTTTGTCTTTTAAAGTTTGATATTTATACTATTGGTCTATTTTTTTCTAAATTTGTTAAGTTACAGGGATGTAAAGAAACCAACACCAGTTGACAAGTAGTAGAGGGCAGTCAAACACACACACAAGCTTCCACATAGTTTCCATCTACCAAATTCACTCATAAGGCATTGGTTTGCCCAGGTCTATAGTAGAAAATGCTTGCCCAAGGTGCTGTGCAGTGGGATTGAACCTGAAACCACATGGTTGCAAAGCAAGCTCCTTAACTACACAGCCTTGTATTTATTTTAACTTAATATGTTTCTGATCGATTTCCATCATAAACCACATCGTATCACTGTAAACCAATTCTGTTTGTAGTTTGCATTGGTTGCTCATGGAACTTTAATACTTGAAGCAAAACCACTTGAAGTGAATTTAAATTTGTCTCCCTCTTAGAATATTTCCAGTTATTTGAAAGTCGTTGAATGTTTGTGATAAATAGATAAATAGCTGCAGTATATCTCTTTGAGGTGCTGCTTTTTAGCCTAATCCAGAAAATGGCATGGCTTTGACTTTCTCACTTCTGAGAACCAACTCAATCTTCAGATCATTGGGAATTAAATTCTTTTAACCTTGGAAGCTTATTCCTATAGATTTCTGGTGTTTCTCCTTTCTGCTGAAGCATCAGATGTCAGTGGAATGTCCTCTGAAGAGAAAAGAACTTCAGTTTTTATGCATATGGCCAATAAACAATAGTTATCATCTTAAAACACCTCTTAAATGTTGCTGTCTTAGTTGTTTAAACGTTTAACCTTTGAACTGGCTATATCCGGCCCAAGTATTCTACATGTTTTATGTTCAGACCAACCAGATCTAGCTTCTCACACATGTCTTACAGTGTCATTCTAAAAATAAAGTCACATTGTCAAAATTCCAAAGCTATGAGATAATGCATGATTAATTCAAAACAATGTGAATGAGTACTCCGAGAGTGCAAACCTCCACCAGGGCAACACCAACGTCCTTTCAACGATTAGCCAGAGATGATTTTTAAAATGAGAATATCTGAAATAAACTTGACTGCTCTCACAAATGAGAATACTAAAAATGAACCTGACCGCTCTCAAAGATTAAGTAACAGGAAAAAAAAAAATCCAGAGTCCTTTCCCGGTACTGGATTGATCCCAAAATTTAATCAGTTCATGCTAGTCACAAGGCCAAACATCCCTGAAAGTTTCATCCAAATCCATCCAGTGGTTCTTGAGATATCTTGTCCACGGCAAACAAACGAACACGACTGAAAACAATACCCCAGCCTTTGCTAAGGCAGAGACAATAAATAATCACATTTGACAGAGTAAGCTGAATGCTGAAGGCTTAACCTCCAGCTCGGTTCTGATTGTCTTTTTATACATCTACAGTGCTGATGTCTTATCTTTTATATATTTCAGTCACTGGATTGTGGCCATGCTGGGGCACCACCTTGATGGGTTTTGTTGAGCAAAATGAATCTCCAGTATTTATTTCTGAGTTTAGTACTTATTCTGTCGATCTCTTTTGCCAAACTGTTAGGTTACAGGGCATAAAGAAACCACTTATCAAGCTGTGGTGAGACACACACACACACTTGCACATGCATGCACACTCATGCACATACATGCACATACATATACACACACGCCTCTTTTGTCAAAATGTAAAGAAACCACTTGCCAAGCAGTGGTGCGGACCAACACAAATGCAGACACACAGGAGCATACACACACACGTTTATTCTGTTGTTCTCTTTTGCCAAGATTGAACTCGAAACTCTATTGCTGTGAGGTGAACTTCTTCACCACACAGCCAAACCTGTGACATATATATAATAGGTTCTAGCCATACTTTGTATGTTATTGTTATCTGTTGCTTAACATTTTAATCCTATCAACCACTGTTAGTTGCACTGCGATGGGTCGTTTATGATAAGCACAGGTGTTGCCGTGTATTAGAAATTTCCTTCCCAACCACATGGTTCTGGGTTAGTCTCTCCTGTCTTGGTAGTCCTGCTGGGTTCTATCATTATGTCAACCAGACTATCAGATGTTGTTACACACCTCTGGTCACAGTGTGCTTCTTCACATTTTTGTAGTTTTTGAATGATGTGTAGCAGTGGCTATGTGGTAAGTAGCTTGCTTACCAACCACATGGTTCCGGGTTCAGTCCCACTGTGTGACACCTTGAGCAAGTGTCTTCTACTATAGCCTCGGGCTGACCAAAGCCTTGTGAATGGATTTGGTAGATGGAAACTGAAAGAAGCCTGTCGTATATATATATATATATATATATATATATATATATATGTGTATTTGTGCAAGGCGGCGAGCTGGCAGAAACGTTAGGACACCGGGCGAAATGCTTAGCGGTATTTTGTCTGCCGTTACATTATGAGTTCAAATTCCACCGAGGTCGACTTTGCCTTTCATCCTTTCGAGGTCGATAAATTAAGTACCAGTTACGCACTGGGGTCGACATAATTGACTTAATCCGTTTGTCTGTCCTTGTTTGTCCCCTCTGTGTTTAGCCCCTTGTGGGTAGTAAAGAAATATATATGTATGTGTGTGTGTATATGTTTGTGTGTCTGTTTGTCCCCCCAACATCGCTTGACAGCCAATGCTGGTGTGTTTACGTCCCCGTAACTTAACGGATCGGCAAAATAGATCAATATAATAAGTACTAGGCTTACAAAGAATAAGTCCTGGGGTTGATTTGCTCGACTAAAGGCAGTACTTCAGCATGGCCACAGTCAAATGACTGAAACAAGTAAAAGAGTAAAAGAGATGCCACCCCACTAGTGAGACAAGCAGGCCAACATTTCTCCTGATTGGAAAGCCAGTGCATTGCAGGGTTACCCATTTACAGTTGAGCAGACTGGAGCCACATGAAGTGAATTGCTTTGCCCAAAACCACAATGCATTGCTGCTGGTCTGAGAATTGAAATCATGATCTTGTGATTTTGAGTGTGACACCATTACCACCTGACCATATGTCTACATACCTCCTCAAAATGAAGGATGGTCTGTCATGACTGGAATGCCTTTGATCTTGGGTCTGCTCAATTTACAGTTTTTCTGGGGTTACTCAACAATAGGTGTGAGCATTGACGATGGCAGTGTTTTGCTGTTGCAATAAAATATTTCAGAAAAACAAACAAATAAAATGAAAAAAATTTTTTTCCCATTAATTATGATTTTCTGTTCTTTTTTTTTTTCTTCTCCCCTTCAGAAATTCTTCACTGAGAAACCCGATAAAAATGTTTACATAGCTTTTTTTTTTTTTTAATAAAATATATGAGTTTTGACAAAGTAAAGTCATCAATTTACAAAGTTTTCTTCTCACCCTTTTTTTTTGCTGCTTCTTTCTTTTTGGTGTGTGTATGTGTGTATACCTCGAAAATTGGATGAAATCAATGAACTCTCTCTCTCTCTCTTTTCAAAACTTCCTTAATTAATTACAATAAAGTTGTTTTTTAAGAATTTTTTTTTGATTTTTGGTAAAGAAATTCAAAATCCACATCAGTTTGTCATTCGTTATACCTCATGATGAAATCTCTTGTCTTTATGCATCGTCTGTGTCTATTTTGTAATTTTCTTGCAATTAAACATTTTTTTATTCTCCATTTTTGGAACAGCTTTTTTATTTGTTTTTTTTTTTTTTTGCTACTATGTCTGTTGGCCAATTTTCTCTCAGTAAATTTCACAAATTTTTTTTTCACAAATTAATTTGTCTATTTACACATTAATTTCACACATAGTCCACTTGATTGAGTAACACAATACTCATCGTTGTGACAAATGGAACATTGTTGTTCTTTCATGAGATTAGTATCTTTTACCTTTTACTTGTTCCAATCATTGGAGTGCAGCCATGCCACAGCACTTGCCTTGAAGGGTTTAGTTGAATAAATTGACCCTGGTATTTTTTTTATTTTTTAAAAATCTGGTAGTTATTCTTTTAGCCTTGTTTTGCTGAACTGTTGTGGGTGTGTAGGTGTAGGCATGTCTATGTAGTAAGAAAGTTTGCTTCACATCTGTATGGTTCTGAGTTCAGCACATATCCTGGGCAAGATAGGAACCCCTATCTTGCCCAGGATATTAATCGTCTGGAAACTGTTCAGCGACGTGCAACTAAGAGAATACCCTCCATCAGGCATTTGCCATATTCTGAACGCCTTACTTCCCTGGGCATGGATACATTGAAACTCTGACGTCTGGCAACTAACTTGGCAGACACCCATAAAATTATTAACCATCTTACTAACAATAACTCTGAGCACCTTTTCAAACTCCACCTGTCTAACACCTGTGGACATGTTTACAAAGTCAGAAAACAGCACAGCACTACACAGCACTACATCCTTCAAAACATCCATGCTTCCTGAGATTCGCCAACACTACGCCTGATTTTCTCCCCTCCATACACATGCAAGCATGTATCTGACTCATACACTGTTCACTTCCCAGACATTTGTACATTACTGCATATGCTTTATATGCACTTTTGACAAGTTGTGGTGCACCTGAGCACTGTATACAATAATTTCATTATTATTTTAATGTGAAGGGATTTTGTAATCCTCCAGCACAAGATCTAGTCCTTGGTACAGTATAGTGGTTTGTGCAACTCATTGACCAGGGCCTCCCATGCTGGGCAAGTCAAAATATAGAGACCAGACTAGAATGGACCAGTTCTTTCCAGAGGTAAAAATGGGTTTGCATAGGGCCATCATCCTTACCTAAAAAGAAAACAAATTTACAGAAGCATTGATTGCTGTTCAGAACTAACAAAACCTAGGAGAGGATGGCCTTTCCTCAAGGAAACATGTGTAGGACAGCAAAATCTGATAGGTAGCTGGTATCCAGCGAGAGCAAAGTAGGAAAAAGAGCCCAGTGTTTAAAACGGTGGAGAAAATCATTGTTGGGCTTTTCACCATAGGGAATGAAGAACATAAGTAAGTCAGTAATCTTTTGATTCTGAGGTTTGTTGTTGCTGAAGAAGCTGAAAATTAAGTAGCATCACACTACTTCATACCTGCAATTATACTACACCTGCAGACACTTCATTCTTGCAAAGTATTCCCTACTCATACCGGCAATTATACTCTACTTGCAATTATTCCATACCTGAAATTATACCCTACCTGCAGATATCATCATACGTGGTAGTTGTAAATTATCAGTGAATTTGTTTTGAATCTGGTCAAGCAACTGTGATATTTTCTAAATGGAATCATGTAATGATGTTGGGTTTACAACCTAATGAATATATTCAGGTAGGTATGGCTAGGTGCAGGTATCTGTGTGGTATTAGGTTCAGTCACACTGTGTGGTGCCCTGGGCTTGTGTTTTCTGTTATAGCTCAAGCTAATCAAAGCCTTATGAGTGGATTTTGTAGATTGGAAACTGAAAGAAGCCCATTGCATGCATACATACATGTATGTGTGTGCATGTGTGCCCTTGCCTTAACATCATGGGATGATTGTAAATAAACCTCACTGTCATACAAACAAGGTTGTATGTTTCAAGTCTGCTATGATAAACATGTCTGGCCATGGGGGAAATGTTGTTACCTTGCTTGGAAATAGAGGGTTGATGACAGGAAGGGTATCCAGCCTTGGAAAAATCTATTCCAACAAAGTCTGTGCAAGCATTAAAACAATGAATAATAATGATGCATTTATGAATGTGTATTTATGAATGTGTGTGTGTGTGTGTGTGTGTGTGTGTGTGTGTACATGCACACATGTATAGGATTGTCTACTAAATTCCACTTACAAAGTATTGCTCAACCAACACCATGGTAGAAGACTCTTTGCCAGGACACCACTCAGTCATTTCCAGAGTTCTTTGTCAAATGTTGGGTAGATGTTCTCACCCTTTTGTTATCAAATTTTTATTGAAATACACTTTGTTTCAATCAATTTTGAAACATCTGAAAAAATCAGTAGAATAACTTTTACATTATTCAGTTGGTCTTCAGAACATACATTTACGTGAGGTTTTAATGGAAGGTTTTTAAATCACCTAAAAACAAGAATTTTGTGTTATAGGACTAAGGGTAATCTCAGATGGGTTAATATCAAAAGCTTTAATTCACCTTTATTCACTGGAATCCTTCAGAAAAGCTGCTGTTTGATCATCTCAGAATATCTCTTACAATGAATGGGAGTTAAGATTTTCTCTGAAGCATGCTTCATGGGAAGTCTGTCTTCTTGCCAAAATACCATATTTTCTTGCATAAAAGTCAATGTAATATATAGTACAAACATTCAAATATTGTAACTATCTATCCAAACCCTGCTGCATTTTGCATGGAGTTTTTGGTCCTTCAAAGTTATCTTGGTGTAAAAGTCAACCTACCTTTCCTGGCTGTATATTTTAGTATGCAAGAATTCAACTTGTATGCCAGAAAATACAGTAAACCATTATGGCATACTCTTGAGTATAAGGACCACAACAGTACAAACTACCTGAATTAAAATTAGAGAAAAACAGACATCAAAAAGAAATTAGGGTGTCAGGTTGATGAGAGAGAGAGAGAGATTAAAAGACTGTTAAGGATGTTGATATAGGTTTGAAATGGAAACATTGCATCAAATGCTGCCCTTTCTGGCCATCTGGCGTAATGTTTACTAAAAATATTAATGCAGCATCAGTGAAGTGATCGTCACTGTTTGTCTTCCCTTAAGAGATTGTTCCACCTTTTTTCTCTTTTTTTACCAATTTATTATTGCCGACTCCATTTGGCAGAAATAAAAGAAGGTTTTGTTTTGATGTGCAAATCATGTAAATAGATTTTTTTTTATTATTATTTTCACTTTGGTTGGAATAAAGGTTAGATATTTTCCAGGTGGAAAAAATCTGTTTAAATAGATTTAATATTATGTGAGAAAATATTAGTTTTAACTGAGGTTTTGTGTGTGTGTGTGGTTTATGGCATCACAGAACGAAAGATTGTCTCAGGTGAATTAGTAACAAAAGGGTTTATGTTGATATGTAATGTTACTTTGTAATAATATTTGGCAGTTGGTAGCAAAAAAAAAAAAAAAAGAAAGTAAAAAAACTTTGTCAGGAAATCTCATGGAATGATGAGAAAAGTATTCGTTTCTATGAAGTGTACAAGATCTGAAATGCTAGTAGTAAAAGAAGCTGTGGCCTGCATGCCTTTCATGGAAGTACAAGCATCATATTGAGAATGAAAATCAGGAGCAGGAAATGCTTTATCTTTGCACCTCATAGTTTACTATATTATGATAAACAATAAGCGGCTCATTGATCTAGGAGTATGATTCTCGCTTAGGGTGCGAGAGGTCCCGGGTTCGAATCCCAGACGAGCCCCACTGTTTTACACTCATGGAGTGGTTGGCATTAGGAAAGGCATCCAGCTGTAGAAACACTGCCAGATCAGAGTGGAGTCTGGTGCAGCCATCTGGCTTCCCAGACCCCAGTTGAAACGTCCAACCCATGCTAGCATGGAAAGCGGACGTTAATCGATGATGATGATGATGATGAATATCAGCATGACAGATTCTTTCATAGACTCTTCATACAGAGGGATTAGGCATGTCTGTGTGGTTAAGGAGCTTGCCTCCCAACTGTGTGGTTTTGGGTTCAGTCCCACTGCATGGTACAGCACTTTAGGAAAGTGTTTTCTATTATAGACCCAGGCCAACCAAAGCCTTCTGAATGGCTTGAGAAAATGGAAACTGAAAGAATTCCATTGTATATGTTTATATGTATAAGTACAGGCATAGCTGTGTGGTAAGAAATTTGCTTCACAACCACACGATTCTGTGTTCAATCTCACTACATGTCATCTTGGGTAAATGTGTTCTAATCCAGCCTTGGGCCAACCAAACCCTTGTGAGTTGATTTGGTGGGCAGAAACTGGAAGAAACCCCATTATAAATACATGGCTGCCACCACTTGACAGTTGGTGTTGGTTTGTTTATGTCCTCACAATTTAGCAGTTCAGCAAAAAGACACTACTAAAATAAGTAGCTGACTTAAAAAAAAAAAGTCCCGGGATCAGGGCTGAGTTGTTCAACTAAACCCTTCAAGGTCATGCTCCAGCATGGCCACAATCTATTGAGTCAAACAAGTAAACCATAAGATATGTGAGTATGTGTATGTTTGAGTCTTTAGGTATAGGAGTGGCTGTGTGGTAAATAGCTTGCTTATGAACCACATGGTGGCACCTTGGGCAAGTGTCTTCTACCTTAACCTCGGGCCAACCAAAGCCTTGTGAGTGGATTTGGTAGACGGGAACTGAAAGAAGTCCATCGTATATATATATATATATATGTGTGTGTGTGTCTGGTCCTAGGGTTGATTTGCTCGACTAAAGGCAGTGCTCCAGCATGGCCACAGTCAAATGACTGAAACAAGTAAAAGAGAGAGAGAGAGAGAATGCAACATTCTATACTCTCTCTCCCTCCCCACTCTCTAAAATATGCAACCTTTTGCTTATGTTGGATGTCAGTCTGTGGTTACAGATGGAACCCAGGAAGTTGCAAAAATATAGTATAAACTTCAGACTTTGTATATTTGTTTCTGTTATATATGTATATATATATATAGGTAAACAGTAAAATTAAATACAGACATGGACAAGAAATGAAACACACAGAGACGACACAAGAACCACAGGACGGGACATTCGAAGCTCAGTCATCAGTCAAGAACCAGATCATCTTAGCAATTTCGGCTGATTAATCTTGAGATTGCTCCGATATGGCCAGCCCGCCAAGGGAAATCTAAGCCAAGCGCATTAGATCCCCTGGAAGAAAGCTTCGAATGTATACAACGAAAGACGGAAAAACGATCGAAGTACACAAACAAAAATACAGAATACGTGACACCAATAAGAATACAAAAACGTAAAAAAATAACGGTAAAAATAAAAAAAAAACAACAAAACAAAACCAGGACGTAGGACAAGGGTCTTTCGACAGGACGATTTGAGTAGGCTGGCTTGTGAAGTTGTGCCTAAAGGCCAGGGGAGACGAACACATACGTGTTGCTTCTGAGGCTGCTGAAAACGAAAAGAGCGCTCAACAGCGGCTAGCTGTCACGTGAGAACAAAAGACAGGAGAAAGGGACAGATGAAAAGGGAGAGAAGGTGGACGAGGAGGAGAAGAAGAAAGAGACAGATCGAGGGGGCTGGAGGTGAGAGAGATAGAGCAACGTAGAAAGGGGGGGGGACGGATGGGAGGGAAAAGAACGGAAGTGGAATAAGGGAGGAGGGAGAGAGAGAGAAAAAGAGCAGATTAAGAGTCGTATCAAAGCTGAGAAAAAAATACTTATCGTATAAGGACAATTGTGGATACGTAGCCGCCGATTATATAGGTAAACAGTAAAATTAAATACAGACATGGACAAGAACATGAAACACCACAGAGACGACACAAGAACCACAGGACGGGACATTCGAAGCCCTCAGTCATCAGTAAGAAACCAGATCATCTTAGCAATTTCGGCTGATTAATCTGAGATTGCTCCGATATGGCCAGCCCGCCAAGGGAATCTAAGCCAAGCGCATTAGATCCCCTGGAAGAAAGCTTCGAATGTATACAACGAAGGACGGAAAACGATCGAAGTACACAAACAAAAATACAGAACGTGACACCAATAGGAATACAAAAACGTAAAAACAATAACGGTAAAAATAAAAAAAAAACAACAAAACAAAACAGGACGTAGGACAAGGGTCTTTCGACAGGACGATTTGAGTAGGGGCTGGCTTGTGAAGTTGTGCCTAAAGGCCACGGGGAGACGAACACATACGTGTTGCTTCTGAGGCTGCTGAAAACGAAAAGAGCGCTCAACAGCGGCTAGCTGTCAGTGAGAACAAAGACAGAGAAAGGGACAGATGAAAAGGGAGAGAAGGTGGACGAGGGAGGAGAAGAAAGAGACAGATCGAGGGGGCTGGAGGTGAGAGAGATAGAGAGAAACGTAGAAAGGGGGGGGGACGGATGGGAGGGAAAGAATGGAAGTGAATAAGGGAGGAGGAGAGAGAGAGAAAAAGAGACAGATAAGAGTCGTATCAAAGCTTGAGAAAAAAATATACTATCGTATAAGGACAATTGTGGATACGTAGCCGCCGATTATTAGTAAACAGTAAAATTAAATACAGACATGGACAAGAACATGAAACACCACAGAGACGACACAAGAACACAGGACGGGACATTCGAAGCCCTCAGTCATCAGTCAAGAACCAGATCATCTTAGCAATTTCGGCTGATTAATCTTGAGATTGCTCCGATATGGCCAGCCGCCAAGGGAAATCTAAGCCAAGCGCATTAGATCCCCTGGAAGAAAGCTTCGAATGTATACAACGAAAGGACGGAAAACGATCGAAGTACACAAACAAAAATACAGAATACGTGACACCAATAAGAATACAAAAACGTATATAAATGATTATCACCGCTTCAACACAATTGTTCTATAGGAACTGACATTACTACCGTTTTTAACCCTTGGAGGATGCATCCTCCAGCCGGTTATCAATGCAATCTGTACCTGATATATATTACAAGCAGGAGAGTGAACCCCACCATCTAGTGTTGACAGAACCACCAGACCATCCAGCTTTGAGCTATTTGTGCTCATCCTCAGTGGTGGACACCTATCTGCTAGAAACAGCAGTAGTTTGCTCCAGCTCACAATATATAGAAAAATAAGGGACAGTCAATCATTGATCTTGCAACAAGCAAAATAGTTAGTTAAAAAATATCTATATGAGATGAAAGTAGTAACTATTCTGAGAAGTAATAAATAAATAGTATATAGGAGTGGCTGTGTGGTAAGTAGCTTGCTAACCAACCTCATAGTTCCGGGTTCAGTCCCACTGCGTGGCATCTTGGGCAAGTGTCTTCTTCTATAGCCCCGGGCCGACCAATGCCTTGTGAGTGGATTTGGTAGACGGAAACTGAAAGAAGACTGTCGTATATATGTGTGTTTGTGTTTGTCCCCCTAGCATTGCTTGACAACCGATGCTGGTGTGTTTACATCCCCGTCACTTAGCGGTTCGGCAAAAGAGACTGATAGAATAAGTACTGGGCTTACAAAGAATAAGCCCCGGGGTCGATCTGCTCGACTAAAGGCGGTGCTCCAGCATGGCCACAGTCAAATGACTGAAGCAAGTAAAAGAGATATTATTTTGTAAAACTTTATTTCAGTGAAAGTAATTATCAAAATTAAAACTTTGATGCTGTGGATAACTTCAGTTCAGAATATTTCATATTGGTGCATCCAATTTAAACCCTGTTGTTGTTAATCTCTATAATCTCGTCTATTACGTAACTAAATCCTTAATTATTTTAATTGCATACAATTTAATTGAAGCTATATGAATATTTAAATCACACTCACAAACATTATACACACACAAACGCATGTGTGTGTGTGTGAGAAAACATGTGGCCTTGTTGATTAGAGTATTAAACTTGTGATTGCTGGATTGTATGTTTCATTATTGGATTTGTGTTCTTTGGTGAGAGACCTCAGTTCATGTCCCATTGTATTCAACAGAACCTGTGAGCCTGGGTCTTATCACTGTGAAGGACTGACATCACATTCAGGAAGGAGTTTAGTATTTTAAATGTAGATGCCTAGAAAACCTAGATAAACCCCAGTCTTATGGACGTCTAGGGTTGAAGTAACCTTGCTTCTCACATCATTTTGAGTTCAGTCCTCAAACATGCTGACCAGAGCATTGTGAGTGGATTTGGTAAATAGAAAACTAAAAGAATTTTGTTGTATGTGTATATGTACGTTTGTGTCTTCTTTTCTTGACATTTCAGGGCACTTGTAAATGAGTGTCACTGTTATACAAGCACTGTAGGGTGTCATTAATTTCCAATATTCTGTGAAAACATGTTTGGCCTGGGGGGAGGGGGGAATATTACCTTTCTTGGAAGCAATGAGAGTAATTTAAGGAAGGGCACCTGGCTGTAGAAAATTTGCCTCAATAAACTCTAACAAATGCAAGCATAAAAAAGTACGGCTTTTTTTCAACAAATTTCATTCAACAAAATCAATAACAGAATTTCACGAAAACATCTTTAAATGATGGTCTGACCATCTGCCAAGCGAACGAGAAGCAGTAACTGAAGTAGATCATGAATCTGCACCGGAATAATCATTTAAAGATGTTTTTGTTATGTGTTGTTATTGTTTTTGTTGAATAAAATTGTTGAAAAAAAACCCCACAATAATTATGCACCAACCCAAGATATATATATATATATATATATATATATATATATATATATATAGTTGAAATTTATAGAAAAACAAAGATGAAGACAGGTGTAGAAACAACAAACAAGTGTATTAGTTTGACGCTCAGGAAAAGTGGGAAGTCTTATGTTTCGAGCCTATGCTCTTCATCAGAAAGGAATAAGGGGAAATAAATTGAGAGATAATGAAAAAAAAAAGATATGCTGAGTTCAGAAGTGCATGAAACTTTTGAGTTCTGTTTTTCCTGTTTGCATAGCGAAACCTCTATATATATATATATATATATATAATATATATATATATTTATATATTACGATATTGGATTGACTAAGAAAGTGATGGGATTGGTCTAAATCTTGAAGGCTTTTACTTGATTATCTCAATTCCAGTGTTTTATTTAAGTCTGGCATTTTTCTGTTAGTCACCTTTTGCGAAACTGCTATGTTGCAAGGCGTGAACAAACGAACCCTGAATGTCAAAGAATAACAAACTCAAACATAAATGTGTGTGCGTATACGTAAACTTCTATGTATCTTTCTGTTTGTACACACATGTGCACACACACTTACACACACACACACACACACACACACACACACACACTTACTATGTATATATTAGGGTTCAGCTATAATCACAGCAGTTTGAAATGTTTATTTTAACCTCATCACTTCGGATGGCAGAGAATGGCTTTCTGAAACTCTGTATATAAACCTTCCCACCCCTCTCTCTCTCTTTGTGTCTGTTTATCTCTTTCCTCCCTCTCTCTTTGTGTCTGTTTATCTCTTTCCTCCCTCTCTCATGCTTGAACTAGTTTAACTTCTTTGCTGAATGATAAATCTCATTCCATTCCATTCCATTCCATCCATGCCATTCACTCCCTACTCCCACTCTTCGGTTCTGGTGTTTTGATAAGACATCAGGTCAAAGGTCACTGAGGGAGGTTGTGTTTTGTTTATCTAAAAGAAAAAGAAAGGAAAAGGGACTAAACTGTTAACATAATCCATTGTTTGTTTACTTTGTATTAACACAATCCTCATTTTTATGTTTATTAAATCTGCCCCAGCTGTCTGACTGTCTGTCTGCCAATGCCATTGCAGTTGCCCTACTCTTGTTCAGGTCAGGAATTACTTGATGTAACATTGTAAACATATGCACATATATACATAGATTGCATATATATGCATATATACAGGGTGTGTAAGGTATTTGAGGACATAGCTTTTTTGGGTCATTGCTGCATTTTTTGCAAACCCTGTATAATCTTTGTTTCAAAAAATACTAATGGCAGACCCTCAGCTTACTCAAGAAATGAAAAGGCATGCTGTTATTGTGTTTATAAAGGTTGAGTATAGCGATTTAGAAATATGACATTCTCTTTCTTTAATCTTTCTACTTTCCTCTGTTATCTCCCTTATACCTTCCGCTCTCTCCCCCTCTAGTTCTTTCCCTAATTCTTCAATCCCTCTGTTCCTCCCACGTGACCGGTGCTCGGCCAAGCATGGATCTTTCTTTCTTGGTTTGACTGCCGCTCGCACAACACCTTATTTTCCTGTCTCCTGACTTTCATCTATGTTTGTTGCTCTAAGGCTTCCACTTCACACATCAGCTTAACTAATCCTTTTAGTCGAAAGACACCTGTTGTTATTCTTGTTGTCAGTATTTGTAATCATGTAATATTTTCTCATTTTTGTTTTGCCTGTGTTGTTGCACATATTCGCCTGCTTTCATCCAAAAAATTTAATGCCCTTAGCTTACATTTTTGGGACCTACCAATTTTACACAGTTTCAAGTGTAACAGACCAAAACTGTAGTGATAATCGGAAGCTTGACTGATGAATTGAAAGCCACAAATGTTCTGTCCTGGTCTTCCTGTCTGTCCTTGTATCGTCCATCTGTCCATATGTTTTTATTGTCATCCGTTATGTTCTTGTTCCATTTTTTGGATTTATATATATATATATATTTGTACACACACACACTCACATTGCATTGTATATATACACATACAGACATACATTGTATGTATATATATATATATGTATATATACACACACATTGCAGATATACACAAGCACACATGCATATTGCATACACACACAGCACACTCTACATACATATTTACACTACATTGCATGCTGTGTTTAATTGGTGTTGGCCATGGTTGGGATCGGAATCCCAGGGTGGAATTTGAACTCACAATGTAAAGAGTTGGAGCAATTACAGCAAAGCATTCCACCTGCCACTCTATTGCTCTGGACTAATGGTACTTTGTTTACCAACCGCCAAAGGACAACAGTCCAAGTTGTGTACTGCTTGTGTTAAAGCTTTTAGAATTAAGATTACTCTGTCAAACATAATACTAATTTATTCACCTCGTTATGAATTAATCATGCACTGTCTCATAGATTTGAGATTTTAATGATGCGATTGTTTATTTATAGAATGACAATGTAGGGTAGGTTTGAGAGGCTCAATCTGGTGGGCTTGCACATAAAATGGGAATAATATTTAGACCAGATATCACTGTGACCAACCAGGCTATCAGATGTTGCTAAACATCGCTGGTCACAATGCGCTTCGCATTGTTTTTTAACCTTCAATTGATGCCACCCTGCTGGCTAAGCAAGCAAGCCAACAGAAGAAAGTGAGAGAGAAAGTTGTGGCGAAAGAGTACAGCAGAGATCACCACCCCACCCCCTACCAGAGCCTCATGGAGCTTTAGGTGTTTTTACTCAATAAACACTAACAACACCCATTCTGGGAATCGAAACTGTGATCCTACAACTGCGAGTCCGCTGCCCTAACCTCTGGGCCATTGCGCCTCCACATTTAGACCAGATATGACTGGTTTAAATGCCAAAGGGTTAACGAGTGGGATGTGATACAGTGATGATGGCTGGTTCTTCCCCTATTACAGTGGCCTCTGCTTTTCAGGGATGGTTGCTCTTGTACTACTTTCATGCTGGCATGTTCGACTCCCTCATCTCCCCTTCTCCTCGTTACTCATGTTGTGTCCACCCGCTTCCCCCATCCAGTCCCCTCACTAACCATCACATTTTTGTGAAGGGGTGCAAGCTCTCTTGAAGTCGAGAGTTCTTTCTGTTGAAATATCATCATGGCTTTGTCTGTTATAATCCTTTCATGAATGTTGGTGCCCTCTGGAATTTTGTCTCTTGACATATTTTTCCTGCAGGTTTCAAATTGAAACCTGCACTATAAGTGTCATTAGTTTTGGTTTAAAGTGGAAACAATCCCACTGGTGTGTGTGTGTGTGTGTGTGTGTAAGCAAAATACAATCATGCAATTGTCTAGTAGGGTACTAACATTGAATGAGAACTAATTCAAATTGTAATTACTCACCTAACCCACTAGGATGGAAAACAGAAGTAATATGATTATATGTATATGTATGTATACATGTGAGTATATATATTTATATACGTGTATAAGTGATAGCTACATAATGAAAGATACTACTTAGTATATGTTTTTGTATATGTGTGTGTGTATATATATATATAATATATATATATATATATAGAAAGAAAGAGAGAGATAGCCACTACACATTCTTTATTTTCTCTCCTTGTTTCTTTTTGTTTCTTTCTGTGGAAGAGCATAGGCTCGAAACGTTAAAGACTTTTTCACTTCCCGAGCGTAATACTTATACATCTGTTGTCTACAGCACCTGTCTTCGTCTTTTGTTTTTTTTTTGTGAATTCTCCCTATATATATATATATATTGAAGTCAACTTTGCTTTTCATTCTCATTCTTCCAGGTTGATAATGCAAATTATTAGTTAAGCACTTGGATGACCTTGTGCCTATGTAAGAAGTTACATACAGTAGTAACAGTACTAAGCAGAGATGAGTAATAAACAAACTTTAGGTGAGTTCAAACATGTTTGTGACACTTTAACTTGTAAAGGAAAATTTACTGCATTTTTTTTTTCTTAACGATAAACTGCAGTGAATTTGCCTTTCCAAATTAAAGTATGTCACAAACATATAGTTATGGCCAAAAGTTTGTAACATAGGTCCAAAAATTAGAATTTTTATATTAAATGACCAAAGTTATATTTAATTTGCAATATATTATTACTTGGCCAAAAGTCTGGAACATAGGTCTGGAAATTTGTCCTAGATATTGAACCATTGGATCTGTTATTAGATAAGTATGTCTCTACATTGTATATATTTGAATCAAGTTGTACTTGAGCATAGCAATTCTAATTTTTTAAAAAATGTTCCAAACTTTTGGCCATGACTGTACATCTAAACAAACCAAAGGTTTGTTTACTCCTTATCACTGCTTAATGCTGATACTACTGTATTTGTTCTCACCAGGAAGTCTGCGAATATCACCCAGTCATTGATATTGACTGTTTTAAGATAAACCTATGGCTGTATAATCTACCCAGGGTTATCTCTCTTCAGTATCTCCTGCTGAGGAAGATTAAAGAACTAGAAACATGTCCAGGAGTGAGCTAGTGGGAAACCCTGAGCTCATGAGGTATTTTTACACCTATGGTAAACCGCAATGAATTTGCCTTTAGAATTTAAAATATGTCACAAACATATTTGAACAAATCTAAATTTATCTTTGGATATATTTATATATATACATATCTATATCTATCTATCTATACACATACACACACATGATGATGATGATGATATATATATATAGCTAACTGGAATCAAATGTGTATGTGTTAATGTTGTTGAAAATAGGAAAGAGATATCGGCAGGAATCAAAAGTTTTCTCTGTTTCTTCTTTTTATAACATCTTTTATCGAAGACGTGTGTTATATTTAATCTTACATTAGCAATTTCTCGTGGACAGATTCTTTGCACATGGTACCCAACCTTGTTCTTTCAGTTAACTTCTAGTTGCACACACACATGCATACACACTCTTACACAGATGTGTGTATTTGTGTGTTTCTCCTACTTCTTGCATTCCTTATATTATCTGGTCGTTAACAAACCAGATTTGAAGCTTGATCTACTAAAATAGCTACCGAAATCTGATTTGAATTAAGCGGCTATTTTAGAGACAAAAGCCTTGAACAGAAGAATCAATGTGAAAACAAAACGGAAGCAACAAATTTGCCGAATTTTTATTTCTTCCATTTCTTTTCTTCTTCGTGGTGTTTTTTTAGAGTCTTTTTTTTTTATTACTTTTCCAGTTATAAAAAGACAGGAACAAATTGTGAGTTGTAGGATATCAGGGTGGTGTGGGCAACTTATATTTAGAATAATGATTTCTAGCATTGATACAAGGTCATGCATAACATTTTTGTGGGAGGTTGCTGTTGATCTAGACTGAGCCCAGTGGCAGCATTTTAGTTGCTTGTAGTAAAACGATCACAGTCTCTGTGAGTTGCTGCAGGATTTGATCTCAATATCAAAGGATATAAACCAAATACATCAGACATGAATTTTACCATTAATCGCCTTCATTTTGATAGATGATAAGGATGAGGATGATAACAGAGGTTCCTGTTGAAGAGGATGCATTAGTGTTCAGATTTTGCTGTACAACCTGTACAAAAGATCTGTTTATTGTGATCAAATATATTTACCATAAGTTAACTCGTGCCCTCCATTAATCTGATGTTACCTGTACAGGTGCGCAAGTGTACACATCAGATCTCAGAATGGTTGTAGAGCAATGTGAGATTAAGTGTTTTACTCAAGAATACAATGTACCGCATACTTTGGGAATCAACCCCACAATCTATTAATCATGAGTGCGACACCCTAACCTCTAGACCATGTGCTTTAACCATAATAATAATAATAACGATAATCTTTTCTACTATGGGTACAAGGTCTGTACTTTAGTGGAATGGGGACTAGTCAATTACATTGACCCCAGTGCACAATTGGTACTTATTTTATCAACTCCGAAAGGATGGAAAGCAAATCAAACATGGTGGAATCTGAACGCAGAATGTAAAACCAGGCCAAATGCTGTTTAACATTTTGTCCAGCATGCTAATGATTTAGCCAACTTGTCATCTTAATAATAATAATAATAATAATCCTTTCTGCTCTGGGCACAAGGCCTGCAATTTGGGGAAGCAGGATAGTCAATTAATCAACTGGTATTTATTTTATCAACCCTGGAAAGATGAAAGGCAAAGTCAACCTTGGCTCAGAACGTAAAGAAGAACAAAATAACACCAAGCATTGAGGCTCAGTAGTTAGAACATGAGGCTCACTATCATGAGGTAATGAGTTCGAATACGAGACTGTTCTATTTTTGAGTAAGACTTTATTTCATGTTGCTCTTGTTCACTCAGCTGTAGAAATGAGTTGTGACATCACTGGTGCCAAGCTGCCTTTGCCTTGGGTAACATCAGTGGCATGGAGAAGGGAGACTGATATGCCTGGGCAACTGCTAGTTTTCCCTAAACAACCTTACCTGGACTTTTGCCTTGAAAGATAACTTTCTAGGTGCAATCCCATGGTGAAGGTGCATGGCTCAGTGGTTAGAGCGCTGTACTCACAATTATGAGGTCATGAGTTTGATTTCTGGACTGGGTTGTATGTTGTGTTCTTGAGCAAGACACTTTATTTCACATTGCTCCAGTTCACTCAGCTGTAGAAAGGAGTTTCGACATCACTGGTGCCAAGCTGTATCGGTCTCTGCCTTTCTCTTGGATAACATTGGTAGCATGGAGAGGGGAGGCTGGTATGCAAGGGCGACTGCTGGTCTTCCATAAACAACCTTGCCCAGACTTGTGCCTCGGAGGGTAACTTTCTAGGTGAAATCCCATGGTCGTTCATGACTGAATTGAGTCTTTAAGTGTCAGATTTATTGAGGCACTGTGACGCAGAAAATACCAATTATATTCTCATTATCATCCTTACTAAAATAATCATGAAATTTAATTTTGTATTTGAAGGGTTAACCATCATTGGTTTTAAAGGTAAAACAGTAATATGGTTTCTCACAATTGTAAATTGATCTAATCTTGTTTGCGTTTTGTCTGTTCTGAGAAATTTATACATTATGAACTTGTATGACTTTCCTCATGTTTGATACCATTTGATTGCTATAACTATGTATTTGCAATGATATCTCTTCTGCCTAATCAGTAGTAAATTTACATTTTGACATTGAATTTTAGCAGTTATTCTTCAGCAAGAACAATATGAAACTTAGTTATAGCACCTCACCTGATATGATGAAATGATAAAAGCTTTACAAATGCTTTTCCTAAATATAGACAAACCATCAGAGATACAGAACTGCAAACGTACATACATACATACACATACACATGCGCACGCACACACACACACACACACACACATGCATGCATGCATGCACACACGCACACACACACATCATTTAATAAACATAGGGCTTAAATATGAACTACTTATAAGTTTCGTGCTCTGGTAGAACAAGTCAAATGAGCTTGTATAGCTTTCCAAACAGAACAGTATATTATGTATATATACAGGGTGCATAAGATATTTGAGGAGAGATTTATATTTATGAAAAAAAACATATATAATAACAAATAATAACTTTATCATAAAATGCTATGAGGATAAAAAATAAACCGTCTTTTCTGTAATGTTATTCAATAAAGCCACCTTCAGCTTCAACAACTGCTTCTATAAGAGATCTTAATCATCTACATGCTTGAATCAAGTGGTCCTTGTTCATTTTGGACATTACTCTGACTATGGCAGCTTTCATAGTATCTTTGGTGTTATGGGCATGCTCATTGACCTCTCTCTCAACAACACTTCACATGTAATAGTCCAATGGATTAAGATCTGGGGAATTACAAGGTCAAATGTTAGGGGTTGTGTGACCATGAAAATTTTCAGCCATCCATTTCTGTGTTACTAGAGCCGTGTGTGATTGTACAGGATCTTACTGAAACACATATGGCTTTCCATTGCATACACTGTCTATCTAGGGCTTAAGAATCATTTCCAGGACCTCAATGTAGGTGGCAGAGTTAACTCTAAGGCCTTGTGGAAAGAAATAAGGAGGCATCGTATGTTCTTCATTGCTGACAACCCTTAAAACCATGACAGTTGCAGGAAATTTTGTATGCATAACACTTGGA
>NC_043004.1:69463488-69488488 GCF_006345805.1 Octopus sinensis
CTTCAATTATTACATACCTGTGTCGGTGGCACGTAAAAAGCACCCACTACACTCACGGAGTGGTTGGCGTTAGGAAGGGCATCCAGCTGTAGAAACACTGCCAGATCTGACTGGCCTGGTGCAGCCTTCGGGCTTCCCAGAGCCCAGTTAAACCGTCCAACCCATGCTAGCATGGAAAGCGGACGCTAAACGATGATGATGATGATGACACACACACACTAGTATTTATAATCATCTAAAAACATTAAAATCTGTTGTACTCATTTTTCTTGGTGCCAAATTTTTTCTGTCGCACCACTGGAACCTGACTCAGTTCCACTGGCGTCGTTTGAAATTACAATACTGGTGAGCCTTTGAAAGGTCTTAATGGTTTTTTTTCCTTTTCTTTTGTAGACATAGGCGCAGGAGTGACTGTGTGGTAAGTAGCTTGCTTACCAACCACATGGTTCCAGGTTCAGTCCCACTGCGTGGCACCTTGGGCAAGTGTCTTCTACTTTAGCCTCGGGTCAACCAAAGCCTTGAGTGGATTTGGTTGATGGAAACTGAAATAAGTCTGTCGTATATATGTATATATATGTATGTGTGTGTGTTTGTGTTTCTGTATTTGTGCCCCCCCCCAACATCGCTTGACAACCAATGCTGGTGTGTTTACGTCCCTGTAACTTAATGGTTCGGCAAAAGAGACCAATAGAATAAGTTCTGGGGTCGATTTGCTCGACTAAAGGCGGTGCTCCAGCATGGCCGCAGTCAAGTGACTGAAACAAGTAAAAGAGTAAAGAGTAGAAAGAGTATATGGGTCTGTCTTTATCTTTTATCTTTTACTTGTTTCAATCATTAGACTGCAGCCATGCTTGGACACCACAGTGAAGAACTTTTAGTCAAATGTATCACCCCAGTATTTAATTTTTTTAAAGCCTGGTACTTATTTTATCAGTCTCTTTTTGCTGAACTTCTAAGCTACAGGACATAAACACACCAGCACCGGTTGTCAAGCAGTGGTTTGGGGACAAACACGCACACACAAAGATAAACACAGTTTCCCTCTACAATATCCACTCACAATGATTTGGTTGGCCAAAAGCTATAGTAAAAGACATCAAAGTTACATGTAGTGGGACTGAACCCAGAACCATGTGTTTGGGAAGCAAGCTTCTTACCACACAGCCACACCTTCACCTATAGGTCTACTGTAAACTTGTTGTTTGTCCTCATAACTATTGTTGTCTTTAGTCACTTCTAGGTTCCATTATTTTGTTTGTGTATAAACTTCTTCATAGGTGCAGGAGTGGCAGTGTGGTAAGTAGCTTGCTAACCAACCACATGGTTCTGGGTTCAGTCCCACTGCGTGGCACCTTGGGCAAGTGTCTTCTGCTATAGCCTCGGTCCGACCAAAGCCTTGTGAGTGGATTTGGTAGACGGAAACTGAAAGAAGCCTGTCGTATATATGTATATATATATATATGTGTGTGTATTTGTGTGTCTGTGTTTGTCCCCCTAGCATTGCTTGACAACCGATGCTGGTGTGCTTACGTCCCCGTCGCTTAGCGGCTCGGCAAAAGAGACCGATAGAATAAGTACTGGGCTTACAAAGAATAAGTCCTGGGGTCGATTTGCTCGACTAAAGGCGGTGTTCCAGCATGGCCACAGTCAAAATGACTGAAACGAGTAAAAGAGTATATCCACCAATTTACCCCCCCTCTCTTATCTTTCCTTGTCTTTTTCCTTCTCTTGTCACACTCTCTCTCTCCTAAATGTGAGTAACCATGTAGCTCTTCCATAATGAGAACCTGCTCTGCTCCAAGCTCTTCCTTCATAGCTTAACATAAATAGGGAACATCTTTTCCCTCGGGGTTTGTTGACTTGTGAACTGCATGGTGACCTCAGGAGTGCTGGTGGTACAGAGAAAAGTACCTAGTACACACTGTAAAGTGGTTGGTCTTATGAAGGACATCCAGCTGTAGAAACTGCCAAAGCAGACCCTGGAGTACGATGCATGTTAAATGATGATGATATATGAAATTTGATATACACAAGATTTCAGTTCCGAGTCTCAATGATTGCCTCAAAATACACAGCACACGATACAAGCTTGTCCAACCATTGTATTATCAGAGCCATGAAACGAAAAGCTGCTCACATTTAAACCCTGTGCCTATTAATAATATTTATTTCTCACCGGATGGACTACATTTTATTGTTGACTCCACCAATAACGGAACTGTACACTAATGTATGTATGGATGGATAGATGGCTCAATGACCAGAATATCAAGCTCTCAACCATGAGGTAGTAAGTTCGATTCCCATGTGTTGTGTTCTTGAGCAAGACACTTTATTTCACATTACTTCAGTTCACTCAACTGTAGAAATGAGTTGTGATATCGCTGGTACTAAGCTGTATCAGCCTTTGCCTTATCCCTTGGATAACATCGGTGGTATGGAGAAAGGAGGCTGGTATGCATGAGTGACTGCTGGTCTCCCATTAACAATCCTGCCTGGACTTGTACCTCAGAAGGTAACTTTCTAGGTGCAACCCCATGGTCATTCATGACCAAAGGGCAAAGAGCATCTTTATATGTTGCGATATCATCGTATTGATCAGACTATCAGATGTTGTTATACATCACTGGTCACAGTGCACTTAGCATTGTTTTAGCTTTTGAATGATGCCACTCTGTTGGTTAGGCAAGTAGGTCAGCATACACCCAATCGGAAGTCTATTCCATCACAGGGTTACCCATTGGCAGCTGAGTGGACTGGAGCAACATGAAATGACTGTCTTGCTTAAAAACACAATGCATTGCCTAGTCTAGGAATTGAACCCATGATCTAGTAATTGTAAGCACAACATCCTACCCACTAGGCCACACGCCTTCACACACAAACACACACACACAGTAGGCTTCCACACACTTCCATCTACTAAATTCCTTCACAATGCATTGATCAGCCCAGGGCTATAATAAAAAAAACATTTGTCCATAGTGTTGCACAGTGGGACTGAACCTGAAACCATGTAGTTGCAAAGCACACAGCCATTCCTGCTCTTATATTCTTTTACCTTTTTACTTGTTTCAGTCATTTGACTGTGGTCATGCTGGAGCTCCGCCTTTAGTCGAACAAATCAACCCCAGGACTTATTTTTTTGCAAGCCTAGTACTTATTCTATCGGTCTCTTTTGTCGAACCGCTAGGTTATGGGGACGTAAACACACCAGCATCTGTTGTCAAGCGATGTTGGGGGAACAAACACAGACATACAAACACACACTCACACACACACATATATATACATATATACAGCGGGCTTCTTTCAGTTTCCGTCTACCAAATCCGCTCACAAGGCTTTGGTCGGCCCAAGGCTATAGTAGAAGACACTTGCCCAAGGTGCCACGCAGTGGGACTGAACCTGGAACCATGTGGTTGGTAAGCAGGCTACTTACCACACAGCCACTCCTGCACCTGTCATACATACATTTAATTTGTATTCTCACGCATTTTCACTTACCTACATTGAAAATAAAAGAATAAGAAAAAAATCACATGAGCCCAAAGAGGATCTGGTGCCCCAACTCTATACATATGTCATGTTGTCATCTGCTCCTCCCCCAAGATGGGATGTACTTTGCTGTTTGAAATCCACATCAGATGTGTTTATAATGAAAGCACGAAAGCTGTTTTTACAAGATTCCCTCCTCTCCCCCTATATCCTCCGTTTTCCCTCTCCCCCCTCTCTCTCCCTCTCCCCCACCCTTTTCTTTATGTCAGTCATTCAGTCATGTATTGTTTCTTTAACTTTTTTACTACTACTACTACTAACTCCACCACCACTCCGTTCTCATAAAGCCTTATCAATACTAAAAGATGGTGACGGGGGGGGGGGTTAGAATCGGTGGAGCATCCAACAACGTGCTTTGTGGTATTTTGTTGTAGCTCCTCCCAATTTTTCTCAGTGTCAACTTTACTCTTCGTTCTATTGGGGTGATTGAAATGAAGTGCCAGTCAACTGAGGGATGCACACACACACACACACCACACACACACACACACACACACACACACACACACATGTGCATGCATGCACATATATATCCATGTGTATATAATCATTCTACTTCTACTTTCCATGTTGACATGGGTTAAATGATTCTTCCCTGTTCAAGTCTGTTTCTCTTCTGACTTGGTACTCTCCTAAGTGAGTCAGCAGACCAGCACTATAGCTACAGGCTGACCAAACCCTTGTGAGAAAATCTGATCGGTGGAAACTGAAAGAAGCTTATAGTATATATATGCCTCCGTGTATCTGTGTGTGTGTGTGTGCAATTGTCTTGACATTGTGTGATAGCTGTAAATGAGCGTCACTGTCATACAAGCAGTGTCATCCATTTCTGATATTCTGCAAAGACATGTTTCCAAGCCAGGTAATATTTCCCCCATGGCCAGACAAGTATGGGTTGGGTGACAGGAAGAGCATCTGGCTGTAGAAAACCTACCTCAATAAACTCTGTCCAATCCATGAAAGAATGGAAAAGTGGGCATTACAATGGTGATGATGATGATGATTGTGATGAATCTTATATCAATTAAACAAAATCAATTCCCTAGAGTGTACACAACCTCTTCTTTCCATTCTTTTCCCAGTCATCAACCAGCCTCATTTCCACCATCTCTCTCTTCTTTCTCTCCTTGTCCAGAACTCTTTCACGTTGCTCTACTTCTCTCTTCTCTTCTGTTGTGATCTTCTTATACATGTTTATATGTCTGTAATCGTTTCTGTTTTCCATTTAATAATAACATTCCTCATCATTTCTCTATCCAACAGGTGGTGGCGGCAAGAGAAAAGGCAAAAGTCGAAAATGGAAGGAGATTTTACAATTTCCTCACATATTACAGTGTTTGGATATAAAAAATAAAATTTGTAAGTTAATTCTTTCTATAATTCTTGTCTTGTCTTAATCTTGTTTTTATCAAAAACAAAAAAAAACAACACTCATTTAATATTCATCAGTCTTACTTTTTCCACTGTCACTGTATAGGATGTCAGGGAGAGGCAGCCCATTTCGTGAAAGAACATGTTGCACTACTGGGGTTGGTTCGTCCACTTGGACCCGTCTCTCATCAGTGGCTCCAAGTAGCTGTTTGCATGCAACAGTGGCCACGACTGCAGTAATCTGCTTCAATTGGTGGGCTAAACCTGGCAACAACAGCCAACAGGTAACTGTTGGTGAATTAGGGCTTGCCTACCTACCGTAAATCCTTGAGTATAGTCCGCCCTTGAGAATAATACGCAGGGGATTTTTAGGGGGCTGTACCTCTGAAAAACCTAAACCTTGTGTATAATACGCACCCCTTCTCTAACTTGAGTCAAGGAGGTCTATATAACATCCTTGGTTTGTAAAACTGTATACAGTAACATCCTTTATTATTATTGTATATGTAACATAATGCAAATGGGTAGCTTTTTTGGGCATTTTGCTTGCAGAAAATAAAGAAATAACAGTAATAACGTTTAATAAGTGTTGCTTACGTTATGGATGATTCTTTTATGACTTCATTGCTTTCAGGCTTAGCTTAAGGTATTTTCGTGCCCGGCATCACAAAATGCGTCTGAATAAAAACTGCCAGACAGCAAATAGAGACTTGGACATTGCTTACAAAATATTTTTCATTTTTAACCTCGTATATAGTATGCACTAGGGATTTTGACCATTAAATTTTGGGGGAAAAATGCGGATTATACTTGAGAATTTACGGTATGTGTGTGGAGACTGGATCTAGCAGACTCTGCAGAAGAATCCTTCATGGTTTGACAGAGTGGAAGATGGCTGCAACAAGACATTGTAGAGTGCTGAGAGCAAGATGAGGCAAATAAGACATCTTTGTTATCCACTGTATTTGTTTCCATCTGTCTTCATACTTGGTCTTGTGTCACTGAATTGAAACTGGTCAAGGATGAGAGAGTGAAGCTGACATTGTGCAACTCTTCTTCACTTTAAGCAAGGTCGCTACGCAAATCATCAGTCACCGTGACTCAATAACCCTCATGGCTCTGACAGACAAACATGATACTGACTACGTACTACTCTCATTCTCTCTTTTACAGAACTGCAATATATCTTTACAATTACCAGCTATGTGTCATTCCTTAAACTTTACAATGAGACATAACAAGCAGGTTTTCATTCTGAACAATGCCTCTCTAGAATTCAACTTACTTGTGTATCGTCACTCCTGTAAAATACTAACTTCTTGTACTTTCAAGTGTCATTTGTTGTATTTCATGTGATAGATTTCTATTTTTATTTTTCATTGAATTTTTTCGTGTATTTCACACAAAACTAAATAAGCTGCAAACTTGGCCAGTCCTAGTAACTACTTATCTAACACGTTATACATTCATGTTTCCCTACATTAACATTGTTTTACTCAACATTTATACATACATGTTCTGCCCAATATTTATATATATGTTATATACACCATTTATACATGTTTATACATAGATGTGTCCATCAGTATTCATAGATAGGTTTTTCTTTGTTGTATCTCAAGAGGGTCATTATGCCAGTAATAACACACCCACGGATGAAATATTCATACATGTGTTTGCTTCAGTTTTTAAACATATTTCTCTCTTTTTGTATAGAGGTTCTTCTCAGTATTTATACATACATGTTTTCCACACCCTCTCTCTCTTTCGGAGAGGGACAAGCACCTACACGCACATATACACACATGCCAGCCATTTATACATATTTCTGCCTGTCTCTCTTTCGCTCGCTCTCTCTCTCTCTCTCTCTTTCTCTCTCTCTCTCTCTATATATATATATATATACATACATGTGTATATATTTATACAAATATCTTCTCTTCAGTATATATATATATATATATATATATATATATTATATAAAATCTGTTCTGTCTGTCTCTGTGTGTGTCTTCTAGGATCTCGGGCATCCTCCACCCGATTGTGCTGAAATTTGATATGTAGATACCGACAGTACCAGGACGTGTATAAGTCTTGAAAAAATTACAAAAATCGATTCCAGATGAGAATGCGATCGATAAAGCCGTGGGAACATGCATTTGTACATGCAAGTACATCAGCTGTTGCAATCGATACTACGTATATGCGAGAAAAATGCACGTACAGTTTGCGCAAAAAATGCAGTATATTTAAGAGACCAAAAAATTAAGATGCAAAAGAGATATTTTCTTTAGACTTGGCACGAAGGAAGGAAAGACTATTTGGTTTCTCAAGAAGTTGTTTTGTTTTTTTTTTATTTAACTTTGTTTAACAAAACCAAAAGTTTTATTGAAATAAAGGCATGCTTAATTATTTTTTAATGAAAAGAAAACACTGATTGCTTTCTATTCAGCAGATATGATTCAGCACCGTCCATTGGAGGGGGGGGGGGGCTTTTGCTCGTGTGTATGTATGTGTATATATATATATATAAATAGATACGTATAGATATATAAGAGCACCGTAGTTTGCTTGAAACATTGTAATGTTGAAGAAGAGGAAAATAGGAAAGCTTTTGAGAATGTGGAAAGTTTCACAAAACCTTTATATTTCTGGTGCAAAGGCTTATCCCCTGCAAAAAAAAAACAGTTTGGGAAATGTCTAGTTACACAGGTCCCGCTAACCTATACAAATTCCTCACCATTATGTTAGCAGTAGAGCTGTCACTCTCCAAATGTTTGTGTAATCAACTCTCCAAGCATTGGTGTAAACAAACCTGTAACTGTTGCTGCAGGCAACTCACCATCTGGAGAATGGATTGCACCAACATTTGGAGAGTGATTGCTACTGCTAAGGTATTTGAACAGGTTAATGGAATCTATAGCTAGACATTTCCCAGACTCTTTTTCTTCTGAGGATGGACCTTTGCGTCTGAAATATAAAGGTTTTGTGAGACTTTCCACATTGTCAGAAGCTTTCCTATTTCCCCCTTTTTCCCTTCTTCAACATATATATATATATATATATATATATATATATATATATATATATATCAGGCATGTGCCATGAGTAATTACTCAGGGTAGGCAGTTGGTGATGTTTATGTAGTAAAACACACAAAAAAAATAAAAGCGAAACACAAGTGTGCGACTGAGTTGGAGGCAGATTTAATTCTGCTTTTATTGTGCATAAAGAAAATGTTTTTGTAGGAATGTATGCAGCAAGTGTACTACAGCAGTACTATACATAGTTTCAATACTGAGATTGAAAGGCAAGGGTGAATTATGTCTACCTAATCTTCAAAAAAATAAAATATTTTAGGTGCATATTTTGCCATAAAAGGAAAATGTTACTATCGATCTATTTCATTCAGAGTAGGCACTGCCTACCTTGCCTACCCAGGTGGCACATCCCTGATATATATATTCATGAATCTTTGAGAAATTTAAAGGAGACATTTCATGCATCAAGCCTAATTTTGCAAGCCTGTTCTAAGAAATATCCCAATTAAGAAAATTTCTGCAGACTAACAACTCAACGTTGCTTCTATGCAATTATTTAACTGTCTTATACCGTGAGTTGCATACCAATGAGTGAGCCTCTGTTTGGTCATTTAACCTTCTAAAAATATCAGCTAAATCTCCCTCAGTTCACTCCCTTATCATCTTAAATAAAGAACACATTGAATAATGCATTCCTAGATATTAACACTGAAAATATGTTGTGGCTAGAGTCACGGATGGGTGTCTTTGATCATAGGCTTGCTCTGTGGGAGTTTCTGTGAAGCTAAACCACATTTGTTGTGCACAATAGAAATACAATAGCACAGTGTTACCCAGGGTGATGTGGTGGCTGTTAGCATTTAAAAGGAGCTGGACAATTTTCAATATTTAGTAATAGGCACAAGCATGTATTATAGGTGCAGATATGACTGTGTGGTAAGAAGTTTACTTCCCAAATACGTTTTGTGTGTGTGTGTGTGTGTGTGTGTGTGTGTATGTGTGTGCGTGTGCATGTTTATCTGTCTTTTAGTGAAAGGTGTAAACATCTACAAGAAAACTATGGACCTATGTTCTTTTGAACAACAAAACAAAAATTATTGTGATATTTGTTCTGCACCAAATTGCTAATACTCCCTCTGTACTCTTGCCATCAGATACGCAATTAGCCAGTGATTGATGCTTTAGAAACTTGTGACTAGCAACACTATTTGTTTACTACATGTAGTATAAATCAAAATCAACCCATGCCAGCATGGAAGGTGGTGTGGAATTGAACCTGGAGTCACACTGTGACACAAACTTCTTAAACCACATGTCATAATTCATACAATCGATATACCCGAGACAACTCCATAAGTATGGAATTATATAAATGCAAAGAGATGATACCTGTTCTGTCTCTCTTCTAGAGGAAGGATGATTTGATAGAGATAGATAACCATATCACAGGTAAACCAAAGGAATACTGGAGAACATAAGTAATTAGATTATATCGGAGAGAATATTGTGTTTCATAGACTGATGTTGTATGTAATAGAACTGATCCAAGCCTTGCCAACATCAAGAGACGAAGAGTAAATTGATGATGAAGACAAGATAGCCTTCGTTTGGACTTTTTACTTTGATTTCCATTATCTGTCTTGCATTTCAATCGCATTTATTAATGTGATACTTTCAAGCTGTGTTGTGTCTTAATGCAGTGTGAGTCATTAATGCCTTTCTCTAATTACAGTTAATTGACAGCCCTTATATGCTTGAATTTAATGAATTTCATTAATGTACTTTTGCTTCTCTCTTGGAAGTTATGGTAGAAATATCTGCACTGTCAGACCACAGTGCCTTGACCGTCCAGGAAATTTTCAAATGAATTAAGCAAGCAACACCACAATAGGTGCGTGTGCAGATGTGTGGTTAAGAAGCTTGCTTTCCAAATGCATGGTTTCAGGTTCAGTCCCATTGCGCGGTACCTCAGGCAAGTGTCTTGTACTATTGCTCCAGGCTTGGCGAAGTCTTCTGAGCAGATGTGCTAGATGGAAGCTGAAAGAAGCCTGTAATATATATATATATATATATATATATATATATATTTGTATGTGTGTATGCTTGTGTCTCTTTGTCTTGACATCATGTGATTGTTGTGATCAAATCTCATTCTTTCCCAATATGTCTAGCCATGGGAAAATATTACCTTGTTTAGAAACAGGTACGGGTTAGTGTCAGAAAGGCCACCTGGCTGTAGAAAAATTTGCCTTGAGAAACTCATCCAACCCATGCGAGAGCATGGAAAAGTAGACCTTAAAATGATAAATGATGATATTGTAGGGTTAAGAAGTTTGCTCTGCAACTGCATGGCCCTAGGTTCAAGCCTTACTGCATGAAACCATGGAGAGATGTCTTCTACTATAGCTGCAGGTTGCCGAAAGCCTTGTGTGAAGAACTTTAAGTTGATGAATACTGTGTGGGGGAAATCTGACAGATGGTCTGTACCAATTCATAGCTGCTAAACTTAATTCATTACCTTAACAGCATCACTTGGCCCTTGGGAACCTTTGGTGCCACCCAAACTGTTCCAAATATTCAGGCCTCTTGGACACTGTCTTTTTCTTCTCTAATATATCAACACCATCACCATTCATCGGTGTTTAATGTCTACTTTCCATGCTGGTATGGGTTGGATTGTTCAACAGGGGCTGGTGAGCCAGAGGACTGTGCTAAGCTCCTAGTCTGCTTTAGTGTAATTTCTACAGCTGGATGCCCTTCCTCATGCCAACCACCTTACAGAGTGTACAGGGTGCTTTTTATGTGGCACTAGCACTTGTGAAGTTCCAAAATTATTTACAAGACAAGACCCACAACAAAGAGGGCGGTGGCTTTATGCAAGGAGATGATTAAAGGGACTCTGTGTATGTGTGTGTGAATGCGTGCATGAGTGAGTGAAAGTGTGTGACCTCGTGGTCAGGGTGTTGCACTTACGATCACGAGATTTTGATTTCAATTCCTGGAACTATGCTAGTATGGATTGGTAGACAATATGATAATTGTGACTAAGGTGGCAAGCTGGCAGAATTGGTAGCATGCCAGGTCGAATGCTTTACTCTTTTACTTCTTTCAGTCATTTGACTGTGGCCATACTGGAGCACCGCCTTTAGTTGAGCAAATCGACTCCAGGACTTATTCTTTGTAAGCCTAGTACTTATTCTATTGGTCGCCTTTGCCAAACTGTTAAGTTATGGAGACGCAAACACACCTGCATCGGTTGCCAAGCAATGCAAGGGGTACAAAAACAGACACACAAACATACTCACACACACACACACACACACACATATATATATATATATATATATACACACATATATATACATACATATATACAACGGGCTTCCTTCAGTTTCTATCTTCTAAATCCACTCACAAGGCTTTAGTCGACCCGAGGCTATAGTAGAAGACGCTTGCCCAAGGTGCCACGCAGTGGGACTGAACCTGGAACCATGTGGTTGGGAAGTAAGCTACTTACCACACAGCCACTTCCGCGATCCGTTTTTATGTTCTGAATTCAATTGCCATTGAGGTTGACTTTGCCTTTCATCCTCTCAGGGTCGATAAAATAAGTACCAGTTGAGTACTGGGGTCGATGTAATCAAATTATCCCCGTCCCCAGAAATTGCTAGCTTTGTGCCAAAATCTGGAAGCAATATGATGATGATGACTTCAAGTTAAACACCATCTTGACCAACACAATACAACTTTATAGTGACAAATCAACAAGAGAGCTATGTGATCACTGAACCTCCTAAAAATAATAGCCAAATATCCCTCTAAACACACTCTTTATGTCAACAACTATCTGAGCCATGCAATGATGGAAAATAGGAGAGTCAACATTAAAAGGACAATAACGACTGAATAAACATTGACGATGATAACTCATTCCCTACAAGCCAACGTGAGAGGGCTAGTACGTGATTGCTGAGCTTACTAGAAATAACAGCCAAATCTCTATCTCAATTCACACATTCTTTGTCAATGATTCGCATCTGTCTCATGCAATCATGGAATGTAGATATTAAAATGGCATTGATGACTGAAAGCTCAACACCAATTTGATGACAACGCAATGTATCACATTAGCTACAAACCAAGAAGAGCTTCTATGTGGTCACTGAGCCTGCTAGAAACAGAAGCTAAATCTCCCTCTAACCACACAACATTGTATCTTAATCCCTTACACAGCAAAGATGAGTTAACTTGTCTTCATCTAATTTATCATTTTCAGAGTGCAATGAGTAAACTTGTCCAAAACATATAATTTCAAAAACAGCCACAAACGAGTTTAAACGGCAATTCTTGGCATTTCTCGTTTTTATCTGGTTTTTTTTTTTGGTTTTTTTGGGGTTTTTTTCAAACTATGCCCAGATGTCGAGCTCAGAAGATGAGTATGAACTTTCTATTAGGAGCTTGGATACATCAGATGAGAGCGCAAGATTGTCTGATGAAAAAAAAATTCGTCTGCAAAGGAAACGTTTTCTCCATGAAAAAGTCACTGGGGGAAGGGGTTAAATAAAAGAAGGACACAGATAATATTGTCTTATGTGGAACTTAAAAGACAGGGTGATCATGGCCTGAAAATTTTGGATTATTGGTCTGTCTGCTTGATCAGGGATCACTTGGAAGTCAACAACAACAGTTCTTTAACCCTTTAGCATTTAAACCGGCCATATCCGGCCAAAAGTATTCTGCCTGTTTTATGTTCAAACTGGTCAGATCTGGTCTCTCACACCAACCCTACAAAATCGTTTTAAAAATTAACAGCTACCTCATCAAAATCTCATAGCTACAAGATAATGCATGATTAGTTCAAAACAATGTGGATGAAAAAGCATTAATTTTGGCAGAATAATGCAAACACTAAAGGGTTAAGAGTGACATTGTTAACAGTTCCAGGCGAATATTTCATTTTGTAGAAGCAGAAGAGTAGGAAAAGAACTGATCTCCTTATGAAGCAGGGATGGAGGTGGATTTGAGCATTAATCTATAGAAATATTGATACAGCTATTACATCCTTGTTTAATTACCAGAATTGAGAGAGAGGGAGAGAGAGAGAGAGAGAGTAAGAAGAAGAAATCTGAAATGCTTTTGTAAAAGTACAATGACAATAATTTGAATTGAACTGAAACCGAAGAACTGAAATTTGATAACTTAAAAACTAACTGTGAAAGCATTTTTCCTTCACAAGTAGCTAAAGCGTAAACTCGTAGAAATGTTCATCTGAGTTTTACTTTTATGAATTATTTTCAAAGATTTTTCTAAACTGAAGCATCAGTTTTTATCATTAAAGATTTGTAGTATATATATATATATATATATTATATATATATATATATATATATAATGGTCAGTTGTGATAATATAAGTGGTTACCTTTAGAAGCACTTCCATGGACAGTGACTATCTGTAAACTACAATAGGGGGAACATAACCCTTGAAAGTTAGTTTTAAGTAAACAGAAAATCTGCAGAAAATTCCCTATTTCCATTGTAGAGAGCATGAATAATAAAAATTGATTTTTCTGTTACACGCACACACACTCACACATACATATATATGTATGTATATATATATATATATATATATATATATATACAGTGAACTCAGTGACAGATGAGGATAGGATTTGCAACTTTTTGGTGAACATTCTGCACTGATGATTTGTTTACTGCCTGGTCTGGGGATTGAACCCACAATTATATGTGAGTGTGAAGGTACATGGCTTAGTGGTTAGGGTATTTGGCTCATGATCATAAGGTCATGAGCTTGATTCTCGGCAGCAAGTTGTGTCCTTGAGTAAGGCACTTTATTTTACATTGCGCCAGTCCACTCAGCTGAGAACTACATTAACCCATTAGCAGCATTCAGATTTCCCTGTCAAATATCGCTCTTATATATTCACATTATACATTATCTCATAGCTTTGAGATTTTAAAGATTGTAGGGTAGCCATGAGAGGCCGGATCTGGGCAGTTTGAATATAAAACATGCAGAATGGCTGGTTTAAATATGAAGGGGGGAAAAGGAAAGTGTACCTGTAGAGTGCTCAGCCACTTGCACTTCAATTTTGCAAGCAGGCTTATGTTATTTGGATTAACTAGAACCTTCATCAGCATCACCGATGCAGGGCCAGTTTGAGTGTGTTTGTTTTTCCCCTCATCTCCATAAGTGTTTGCTGACTATATATATAAAGCTCTTTCAAATGCTGTTTGCTTCCACTTCTTTGCATAACCATGTCAAGGTTGTTGGTTATTTGATAGACTGGGGAACCAGTGAGGCTTGGCACCAGGAAGGGCATCTGGCCATAGAAGCTCTATCCAAATGTAGTTCCACCCGATCCATGTAAGCATAGAAAAGTGGACGTTAAAATCATGATGATGATGATGATGTATATGATGACTAATATTCTTCAAGAAATAGTCTTTTTGTTTATTATTGTTATTTTATCAGAAATTTCATTTCATTTTCTTTTTCATTAAAATTTTTCTGTCTCTCTTTCTCTCCTTTTCTGAGTGTGTTTGTGTGTGTCAGTGTGTATATATGCACAAATATGTGTGTGTGTGCATGCATGTATCTATGTGTATATATGTACATATATATATATATGTGTGTATGAAAATCTAATTCCATGATTCATACTACATAAATAGATTTTTTTCCTTCCAATCATACTCAGTGTTTTTTATGTGTTTTTCTTTTTTCTTGTTGTTTTTTTCTAAGCAATCACAAAGTTTTATGAAATTTAAGTACTTCGTTTAACCAGATTGATTTTTATTTTACCTTTTTTTATTATTTTTTTTTATTTCTATTTTTTTTTCTATTTTTTTTTTCTGATCAGAATTATTATAAAGAACAATTCATTTTATTCATCTCATATTTTATTTTTTCTCTTTTCAAAACCTCACTCAACAATTTTGAATTGTTAATTAAAATCCAAAAAGCTGGTTGAGACAAGTTTTCCTCTTTAAGCAACACCATGTGTGTTTTCTCTGAAGTTCCTTGTCAGATAAACCATTCTACTTGAAATAAGTGACTCGAGAGTCTTTCTACTTATGTATTGTTCCCCACCCCCTCTCCAAGTCTGGAACGCAAAGAACCTACACTAATTCTTTTCCATCATTTTGCAAACAAAGTAGCTTTTTTCAGTGCTATGGAAATATCACTCGTACTGATGCTCACTTGCGCAGCGCCATGCTGAAAGCACTCCGCACATATTGTGAAGTGGTTGGCATTAGGAAGGGCATCCAGCTGTAGAGACCAAGCCAAATCAGACTGGAACCTGGTGCAGCTTTCCTGCTTACCAGCTCTGATCAAACTGTCCGACCCATGCCAGCATGGGAAACAGATGTCAAAGGAGGAGGAGGAGGGGGAGGATCTTATTGCTGTTGTACTTTGGTACTTTTTTTTCTTATTGCACCAACAGAACAGTTGTGGCTGTGTGGTAAGAAGTTTGCTTCCCAACCACATGATTCTGGGTTCAGTTCCACTGCATGACACCTTGGTCAAGCGTTCTCTGTTTTAACCCCCAGGCCAACCAAAGCCTTGTGAGTGGATTTGGTAGATGGAAACTGAAAGGAGCCCACCATGTGTGTGCGTGCATGTTTATGTATGTGGGTGCATGCATTTGTGTATGTGTGTGTGTGTGTGTGTGTGACTGTCTCCTTGCTTTGACATCAAATTAAAGGGGAGACTTTTAGATTGGCATATCTGACTACAGGAAAACCTGCCCAACCCCTGTGCGCATGAGAAAGTGGACATTAAAACTGATGGTTCTCATACATGTTAAAACAACAGAAATTAAAGTTTTACTCTTTTACTTGTTTCAGTCATTTGATTGTGGCCATGCTGGAGCACAGCCTTTAGTCAAGCAAATCGACCCCAAAACTTATTCATTGTTAGCCTAGTACTTATTCTATCGGTCTCTTTTGCTGAACTGCTAAGTTACAGGGACGTAAACACACCACCATCGGTGGTCAAGCGATGTTGGGGGGACAAACACAGACACACAAACATACAGACACTTACATATATATATATATATATATATATATATACAGCAAGCTTCTTTCAGTTTCTGTCTACCAAATCCACTCACAAAGCTTTGGTCGTCCCAAGATGCCACGCAGTGGGACTGAACTCGGAACCATGTGGTTGGTAAGCAAGCTACTTACCACACAGCCACTCCTACATCTAAAAAAAAATAAAAGGAATTTTCATGAACACATGATCTCTCAGATTTTTCTTTGAATTAAGTTTCCGTCCAGTACAACTTGGCACCACTGTTGTCACAGGCATTGCTGTCAAAAGGTAGTGAACAGAACAGAAACCACAAGACAATTTCTTGACCCCCTAACCATTCTGCTAATCCAATTCAATCCAGTCTACCATCCTTTGGTGATGCTACTTTTTTTCTTCATCACTCCCTTATTTCTTTATTGCCCACAAGGGGCTAAACATAGAGGGGACAAACAAGGACAGACAAAAGAGATTAAGTCGATTAGATCGACCCCAGTGCATAACTGGTACTTAATTTATTGACCCCAAAAGGATGAAAGGCAAAGTCGACCTCGGCGGAATTTGAACTCAGAACGTAACGGCAGACGAAATACCGCTAAGCATTTCGCCCGGCGTGCTAACGTTTCTGCCAGCTCACCACCTTTCTTTATCACTCTCTGGCATATTGATAGGCATGGTTGACTTTAGGGGGATTTGAACACAGAGTGAAAAGATACATCAAGCTAAGTAAAAGTATGGTTGCCCTTGCCTACAGGCTCATCCCTTGCAACCCTCTCCAGCTGAGCATCCCTGATCTTGCAGGCGAGTAGGGGCTGGTGCCATGTAAAAAGCACCCATACCAGTGGTGGGTAAAAGCATCCAGTACACTCTGTAAAGTGGTTGGCGTTAGGAAGGGCATCCAGCCATAGAAACTATGCTAAAGCAGACATGGAGCCTGAACAGCCCTTCAGTTGGTCAGCTTCTGTGAAACTGTCTAACCCATGCCAGTATAGAAAATGGAAGTTAAATGATGATGATGATGAGTGCAGAGTACCTCAAACACTGCATGGCATTCTCTCCAGTGCTCTAAACATCTCAGCCAGTTTGTTACCTTAGATCAGAACTGGCCTGATGCTAAATAACAGCAGCCAATTTCAGCTGTGATATATATATATATATATATATATATATATATCAGACAAATGCTGGATTTCAAGGTTATGATGGAGACAAGCGAGGTAGAAGAAAAACACACAAGAGAAAAAAGAAAAGAGACAAATGAACAATCTGTATTTACGAATTGAGATGTGAGTTCTTTTTTTCCCTTCCATTTTCCCTTCCAATTGTGTTTCTTACGTTCCTGTCAAATGTTATTGTTGACTGCATCATACAACAGCCAATGTCCATAAACATTTACTTAATCACTTATTTTCTTTGCATTTATTTCACTCGCTTATTTTCTTAACTGTTTCCACCTAAATCTCGAGAAGAGACAATATTTATATTTCATTGAGATTCTAGCAGCTGAAGTGTCTTAAATGCTGTGAATCGTTTTAAGATATTTAAGCAATGGTTAGGTTGTGCACATGCATGTATACATGCGTGTATGTATGTGAAGTTCAGTGTATTTTCCAAAATAAAGTCTGAGGGAAGTGTTTTGCATACTAAATGAAAGCATAGCTGTCTCTCGATATTCTTTTATTGTAAAGTGATTGGATATCATAGAACAGGGAGTAGAAACGTTAGCTGACAGTATTTAAAATCCATTCATGGTTAACTTTGCCTTTCATCCTTTCAGAGTTACTCTTTTACTTGTTTCAGTCATTTGACTGTGGCCATGCTGGAGCACTGCCTTTAGTCGAGCAAATCATCCCCAGGACTTATTCTTTGTAAGCCTAGTACTTATTCTATCGGTCTGTTTTGCCGAACCGCTAAGTGACGGGGACGTAAACACACCAGCATCAGTTGTCAAGCAGTGTATATATACGACGGGCTTCTTTCAGTTTCCGTCTACCAAATCCACTCACAAGGCTTTGGTCGGCCCGAGGCTATAGTAAAAGGTACTTGCCCAAGGTGCCACGTAGTGGGCCTGAACCCGGAACCATGTGGTTAGTAAGCAAGCTACTTACCACACAGCCACTCGTATGCCTATAAAATATAGTACCAGTCATATATTGGTGTCGTTAATGTAGGCTTCAAATTTTGGCACAAGGCCAGCAAGTTTGGGAGATAGGGTAAGTCAATTATATTGACCCCAGTGCTCAACTGGTACTTATTTTATCAACCCCGAAAGGATGAAAGGCAAAGATGACCTTGGCAGAATTTGAACAGTATGTAAAAACAGATGAAATACCACTAAGCATTTTGCCCTGCATGTTAATGATTCTGCCAGCTCGCTGCCTTAGGGGTCATTAATTCTAACTGTTCCCTGCCTTCACATTTCTGGTATTGTTACTATGTAAGAAATCATCATCAACATCGTTTAACATCTGCTTTCTATGCTGGCGTGAGTTGGATGGTTTGACAAGGAGCTGGCTTTCAGGGAGCTGTCCAGAGTCCCACCATCTGTTGTGGTATGGTTTCTACAGCTGGGTGCCCTTTCCAATGTCAACCACTTAACAGAGTGTGCTGGGTGCTCCTTACGTGCCTCCAGCTCAGCTGTGTTGATGCAGCACTGGCATAGGTGCATCAATGCAGTATTCCGCACAGGTGCTCTTTAAGTGACATCAGCACCTGAAACAGCAGCCTATATGTGTGGAAGACTTCAGTTTTACTTAGCTTGACGTGTCTTATCAAGTACAGCAAATCAATCTCATTTAATTTGGTGTCACATGTTTCAGTGTGATTGATGAGCCTGGCTGTTTCTAAGTAACTCAATTCTAGACGCAGATTCACAGAGACACACCCACATGTCGTTCTCAAGTGACAGTATTTATTATTTTCTTGTTTTTAGGCATGACTCTGCTGTTAAGAAGCTCATTTTGCAATCATGTGGTTTGCATTTCAGTTCCACTGTGCAGTATTTTGGGCAAGTGTCTTCTGCTTTAGCCACGAGTTGACCAATGCCTTGTAAGTGAATTTGGCTGATGGAAATTGTGTGGAAGCCTGCCATTTGCAAGTGTGTGTGTCTGTATCTCCCCACTAAAGCTTGACAACCAATATTGTTTTATTCCTCATTACTTAGCAGTTCAGCAAAAGAGACAAACAGAATAAGCACTGAACTCTTCAAAAAACAAAAAGGTGGTGGGGAAATTAGTTCTGGGATTGATCTGTTCAACTAAATTCTTCAAGGCAGTGCCCCAGCATGGCCACAGTCTGCTAACTGAAACAAGTAAAAGCTAAGAAAAACAAAAGAGAAGGACCATAAAGTGTAATTTTCGGGTGATATAACTACTATTTCTAGCGGAGGAAGCAACTTTGTAGAAACCCCATCGTTGGCTCATATTCCAGTTATGTTGTTCTAACATGTGACAGTTGTATTTCTTTTGGTGCTATGGAATTCTTTCGTTGGCCCACAACCTTGGTTCTTGTTGCTGCTGTTGTTGTTGTTGCTGTTGCACCAATTCCACCACACCCTCCGTTATGTTTTTGAATTTCTATTTTACATCCATTTTCCATGCATCAATGGGTGGGATGGTGTTGTTATTGGGGTAATTGTTTTTGCAGCTGGATGCTGATAACCCTTCCTATTGCTACCCACTCGATGAACCAACGAGAAGGGCCTCTATATGCCAGAACAACCTGCTAGATGTAGCAGTCACAAAATTTTTTTGTTTCTTTCCCTCAAATCACATCCTATGTTTTTAAATTTAAAATAAATAAAAAGAACACGTTGGTCAGCAAGGTCCCTGACATGCAAAAAAGATGGGGTGGCCACGGTTAGAATGCCTTTGATCATAGGCCCACTTGACTGGGGCTATCCTGGGGCCAGCAATAACAGAGAGTGTGTGTGTGTGTGTGTGTGTCTCCCACCCCTGTTCAATTATCAAACTTGTGGTGCATGCAGGGACAGAATACAGTAGACAGTAGCTGCAGATTTGAACTCGTGACTATGCAGTCAGTAATCCCGGGCTTTTACCTTATGTTAATTCTAATGCTCTATTAAACACTTTTTGCTGTCATTGTTTGGCCCCTGATGATTCCCTATTTGGCTGATCCATTGATCAAGGATATTCCATCCTTGATCGTAAATGCATGATGCATTCAGATGTACACAATACAGAAGGATGTGATTGAAGGGTGATGTGACTGCTATTTCTAGCATGTTGAGCAGTTCTTTAGAGCTGCCCTCACTGACTTGTGTTGAACAGTGGTTATTAATAGAAACAGGTTGGCTGAGGGGAGATGGTATCAGACTAGCTATTCATAGGTTGAGAGTTCAAATCTTACTGTTGGTGTCCCATTATGGGACAGGACACTGTATTCTACATTCTTTCTATTGACCAGATCATCAGAGAATATTAACTGTGATATACTAAAATCCTATCCAATGAGAGATGTAGTTTTCCATCCACTTCCCACCATGAAATCAGAGCTAAGCAACAGCATCCATTGGGCCTTTGATGAATGCCTTTATGTGGATTTTCATTTGGCTAGAAGTAACAGCCAAATATCCTTCAAATCACACTCTATCTTAAAAAGAAATGGTGGTTAGGTTACACTAGTTAATGTAGTCCTGGAAGCACTGTACTTGAAATATGTTACTCCCTCTTTTACTTGTTTCAGTCATTTGACTGTGGCCATGCTGGAGCACAGCCTTTAGTCGAGAAAATCGACCCCAGGACTTATTCGTTGTAAGCCTAGTAGTTATTCTATCATTTTCTTTTGCCGAACCACTAAGTTACGGGGACGTAAACACACCAGCATCAGTTGTCAAGCGATGTTGGGGGGGGGGGACAAGCACAGACACATATGCATACACACACAAACATATATATATATATATATATATACGACAGGCTTCTTTCAGTTTCCGTCTACCAAATCCACTCACAAGGCTTTGGTCGACCCGAGGCTATAGTAGAAGACACTTGCCCAAGGTGCCATGCAGTGGGACTGAACCCGGAACCATGTGGTTCGGTTCGTAAGCAAGCTACTTACCACACAGCCACTCCTACGCCTATGTTGATGGCTGGAACACTTATGATCATAAATTTGTTTAAATAGGATTAACTAAGGCCTGAACAACAGCATCAACTCTTTAGGAGACAGACATTTTTTAAATGTTAATCTGAAATGAAGGCAATAAACTAAAGATAAATAGGTGCAGACATGGCTGTGTGGTAAGAAGCTTGCTTTGCAACCACATGGTTCTGGGTTCAATTCCACTGTGTGCCACTTTGGGCTAACCAAAAGCCTTGTGAGTGGATTTGGTAGATAGGAAACTGAAAGAAGCCCATCATATCTATGTGTGTGTATGTCTTTGTGTCTGTGTTTGTCCCCCACCACTGCATGATAACCAGTGTTTGTGTGTTTACATCCCTGTAACTTAGCAGTTCAGCAAAAGAGGCCAAGGTTTAAAAAAAAAAAAGTGCTGTGGTTGATTCATTCAATTAAACATTTTTCAAGGTAGTGCCCCAGCATGGCCATAGTCTAATGATGGAAACAAGTAAAAAAGAATAAATAAATTAATAAACTCTAAAAAATTGCTGTTAAGCAGCCTCTTTCTCCAACCAATTTTTGCTTGAAGAATTGATTAAAAAAATAACAAATAAATTTTTTTTTAAAATAAGTAAAACGAAACAAGAGAAACAGAGAAAAAGCATCTTTGTTATGAGTTGAGTGATTGATTCATGAAACATCTTGTATCAGTTTGTTTCAGGATTTGATCTGGTCAGATTATCGTGGCTAAAACCAACTCTTTATTTTACACTCTGGAAGCTAAGCTTCTGCAGTATCATTTTAACTCAGTAGTTTATTAAAATTAAAATGTCTCTTACAGTTTCGATATTGTTTTCTGAAGATGTTTTACTTCTGTCGTTGATCATCTGTCTCCACCAGTTCCTGCAAGTTCATTTATTTGGAAGGTTGTCCACCCAGCCGAACTACCACACACACACACACACCATTACTCAACTGGTACTTCTTTAATCGACTCCAAAAGAATGAAAGGCAAAGTCAAAAGGATTATTATTATTATTAGTAGTAGTAGTAGTAGTGTGTTGGACAAAATGCCTTGTGGTATTTGTTCTGGCTGTTCATGTTCTGAGTTGAATTCTAACCAAGATTAACCATATTTTTCATCCCCCTAGGGTAGATAAAATAAAATACCATTCAACTACTAGGATCAATGGCATCCCCTAACCTGTCCCCACAAAATGGCTGGTATTGTGCCTAAATCAGAAACATGTGATGAGCTATGGCTGCAAACTATGAAGTTACTGTTTGCAGCTAGGCTTGAACTGGTGGTGTTAGCTGACGCTTGCTGTTTAAATCATTTCCTAGCTCTACACTTTCAAATTCATTTGGAATAAAAACACATCCATCTCTTAGAAACCAGATAAGGGCTGGCAACAGAAATGGTATCCAACCATAAAAATCCTGCCTCAAAATCCTCTCCTCTTCCCTGTGTAACAAACAAACAATATACATATTCAAAAATTATGAAATGAAGCTAAAAATCAGAGTGGTCAAGTGTAGGAATGGCTGTGAGATTAAAAAGTTCAGGTTGCAACCTGTTTCTGTGTGTCTTTTTTTACTTGTTCCTCGCTACCACTTAACTGCTGTTGGTTTGTTTACATCCCTATAACTTAGTGGCTTGGCAAAAGAGACTGATTGAGTAAGTACCAAGCTTAAATAATGACTATCAGGGTCAGTTTGTTTGACCAAAGACCTTCAAGACGATGTCTCAGTATGGCTGCTGTCCAATGAATAAGACAAACAAATCATGGAAGATATACAAGATCGGTGCTGGAGTGGCTGTGTGGTAAGTAGCTTGCTTACCAACCACGTGGTTCTGGGTTTGGTTCCACTGCATGGCACCTTGGGCAAGTGCCTTCTACTGTTGCTCAGGCCGACCAAAGACTTGTGAGTGCATTTGGTAGACGGAAACTGAAAAAAACCCGTCGTGTATATATATATATATATATATATATATATATATGTGTGTGTGTGTGTGTGTGTTTGTCCCCCCCCCCAACATCGCTTGACAACTGATGCTGGTGTGCTTACGTCCCCGTAACTTAGCGGTTCAGCAAGAGAGAGCGATAGAATAAGTACTAGGCTTATAAACAATAAGTCCTGGGGTCGATTTGCTCGACTAAAAGCAGTGCTCCAGCATGGCCACAGTCAAATGACTGAAACAAATAAAAGAGAAAAAGAAAAGAAAAATTGTCTACACACACACACACACACACACACGTACTTGTGTTCTAAAATTATTCCTATTGAAAGCTCCTGGTTTTGTTCTCATTGAAAGTCTCAAGAAACTCTGGTATTTACCTTCCAAATATATTCCGGTTGGCCTCTTTTGCAAATTAATCAAAGCCAAATTGATTTCCTCCAAAGTCTGCATCGATTACATTCCAGGTTATTTTGTCTGCATGCATGCAATATATATTGGGTATATATCTGTGTATGTGTATATGTGTGTGTGTGTGTGACAGAGAGAGAGAGAGACAGACAGACTATGGGTGAAAGAGAGGTTGGGATATATAGATCATTGTATCTTTCTTACAGTTTCATACTCATTTCTTATACACACACAATTACACACACTCCATATTATGTGTGTGTGTATGTCTATGTCTCTCTCCCCCTTCTCACCCTCCCCTGTCTCTCGCTCTCTCTCTCTCTCTCTCTGTACATATATATACATATATATATATATACATACATATATATATATATATATATATATATATATATCCTGGCAGTTCCAGTGTTGTTTATGGTGCCATACAGTCAATTAACCGGTAATGATATATTCTGTCAAGTTATATTAATGTCAGTTGGATATTGGATGCATTTTGCATAATGTACATACTCTCTCTCTCTCTCTCTCTCTCTCATAGACACACACACACACACTCCTGAGGCTTCTCTCTGTTACTACTCAAAGTTTGTGTTTCTATTTTTTCACACCAGCCAATGAATAAATTTCACTATGTGCATTCAGTACATTCTCTGAAAATTGAAACACACACACATACGGACGTCGTTTGTATTTATTTATTAGAATAATTTCCCATACAAGACTAATCTTGTTGCTTTCATTTTAGAATTTGTTTGACATCTAAACTGAAAGAAAGCTGCCTCGTCTTGTAACGGTCAATATTTTATTTCATCCATCCATCTCCGCCACCCCCACCAACAATTCCTGGGATGGTCTTAGAAGTAGCGACCACAGGCACCTCTTCCATGGGGTACTATCAGAAGCACCTGTCATTACACTTTCCAATTAGATTTCCATACGCAACCAAGGCAACGGATATTACCCAACAATCTCAATCTTAGCCTTGCCTGCATTTCTCTTGCCAAAAGGCTCAGCTTGAAGAATCCATCTTATGATTCATTCTGGTGAGATTCTGATTACATGTCTGCGGTGCCAGAGCTGTCACCTCCCAATGCACAGAAGTAGTAACTTGACCTGGAGAGACTCCCTCATAATCTCCAAACTACACACCTTGTTGAACTGAATTACATTTTCTACAGAGATCCTTTAAAGCAGCCCCTTTTCAGCTACTTATATTCGTGATTGTACTCTTTTGAAGCACTCTTCCTTTGGGTCTTATCAGAAGCAACTGTATTTACACTTTCCACACGTGACCAATTGAGACTATATGTATTATCCAATCATCTGATTCTCAGTCCACTCCTAGGTCTTCCGTTGAGGCATGTGGCTTAGTGGTTAGGGTGTTGGACTCATAATTATAAGATTGGAGTTTCAGTTCCTGGACCGGGCAACGTGTTCTTGAGCATAACACTTCATGTTGCTCAAGTCCACTCAGCTGTCAAAAATGAGTAATCCTGCGATGGACCGGTGTCCC